>NC_081185.1:76255719-76555719 GCF_029867415.1 Vicia villosa | reverse complement strand
TCCTCAGTTGAGGTAAATCACCTTGTATAGGGTGGACTGGAGTAGTTTAGTTAACAACGAACCAGGATAAAAATACTTGTGCAAATTATTTTTATCTTACGAGTTTTTGAAACTACACTTATTCAAACCCCCCTTTCTAAGTGTTTTTCTATCCTTCAATTGGCATCAGAGCGCCTGTTCTAAGGTGCAAGCACTTAACCGTGTTTAGAAAAAGATTCAGGAAGAGAAAAACGCTGAGATGGCTGGTACTGAGAAAATACCTCCACCATCTACATATGGCTCTACTGAGCAATACAATGGTAATGGTAACAATGGTTACACTAGACCACCAGTATTCGATGGTGAAAACTTTGAATATTGGAAAGATAAACTGGAAAGTTACTTTCTTGGTCTGGATGCTGATCTATGGGATCTTCTGTTGGATGGTTACAAACATCCTGTTAAAACTACTGGTGTAAGGCTCACAAGAAGCGAAATGACTGATGATCAAAAGAAAGAATTCAAAAATCATCACAAATGCAGGACTGTTTTGCTGAATGCTATCTCTCATGCTGAGTATGAGAAGATATCTAACAGGGAAACGGCTCATGACATATATGAGTCCTTGAAAATGACTCATGAAGGAAATGCTCAAGTAAACACTACTAAAAATAAGACATTTGGTTAAAGGATTTTACATCAGGTTTCAAGATATATGATGTGAAAAATATTTATCAAAGGATTTTACATCAGACATTTATTTCCACTGATGTGAAAAATATTTGTCAAAGGATTCTACATCAGACGTTTATTTCCACTGATGGGAAAAATAACACGGTGGCAGTTTAGTAAATAAAATGAAATTTTGTTATAAAGCATTTTCCATCGGACTTAAATTTGCACCGATGTGAAAAGTCCACTTATTTAAAAACCCTTTAGGCGTGTTTTTACTGAATCTACTCATAAATCCTTTACTTCACTCTTTTCCCGATTCTTCAAATTCTCTCGATTCTTCAAATTCTCTGTACCTTCGTCTCTAACAACCGGCGATCATCTCTAATTTCCAAGAAGAAGACCAAACTCCCAAACAATCCCCTTCATCTTCCCAAACCAAAACCCATTCTGTTCACTTCCACCTTCGATTCATCAAACCCTACCGTTTTTCTTGTAAAGGTCTTTGACTTCATCGCTAACGAGATCGATTTCTTAGACATGGATTCGGCCGAGAAGGTGATTCTGAGCGGCACTTGCGCTGTTAAGGTGAATACAGCTAAGGTTGTTGTGGCTTAGAAGGCGGAGGAGAAGGCGAAGGATGAGAAGGCGGTGGCGGCTGAAAAGAAAGATAAGGCGGTGGAAGGGAAAAAAGATGAAAAGAAGGATGGAAAACCTGAATTAGCTGGTAACTATTTCCAATTTTGTTTTCAATTTGATTTTAATTTTTGCCCTAATTTAGGGTTTTCATGTACATAGATAAGTTACCTTTGATCATTCTAGACTCTCTTTTTGACCCTTATGACCCTCACTTAAGATAAAAGGGGTTTAGTCATAAACTTTGAAGACCCTTATGCTGCACCACCGATTCATAGGTCTCTCTTTTCTAATGATTCTTGAGAGATTATCTAATGTGTAAGGAAATAAATAATTTACAGACAATCAAGACAAATGTTATTGGCACTCTGTACATGCTTGGGCTTGCAAAACGAGTTGGAGCAAAGGTTAGGAATTTTCTTGGGAATAAGATTTATAATTTCAGCTTTCACCATCAGCTGGTCTGTGTTCTGTTTTTCTTGGCGGAGTCTTAGTTCTTATTTTATTGACAGGATTTTGCTTACATCAACTTCAGAGGTATGGGATCCTCTTGAGCATCCTCAACCTGAAACATATTGGGGCAATGTTAACCCTATTGGTACATGCTTTTATGTCATTTTAACTTGTATATTGGCCTTAAATGAAATCATATCTGTTGCTGCGATTTGAAATAAACCGGTACAAAATAAACCTTGAAGACCTGTTGATATGAACTTAATCTTGTCCATAATAGGAGTTCGTAGCTGCTATAATGAGGGGAAACGCAAGGCTGAGACTTTGATGTTTGATTATCATAGACAACATGGAATAGGTGATTCTGGGTCTTCTATTCCTCTTAATTTCCTCTCATTCTCTGTAAGATATTGCATGTAGATGTTTTCCTTAATAATTTAGCAAAGCTTATTTGTTTCCAACATAGAAATACGTGTTGCAAGAATCTTTAACACATATGGGCCGCACATGAATATCAATGATGGACGTGTTGTGAGTAACTTCATTGCTCAAGCATTGCGTTAATTAAACTTACATTTTTTCTTCTATGTTCTCCACATTTCAAAATTGATGCTTACTAGTTAAAAAATTGTGTTGTCTGATGCAACTGTTGGTGTGTTCTAGTGGTGAATCCTTGACAGTCCAATCTTCAGGAACACAAACTCGCAGTTTATGCTATGTCTCTGACCTGGTAATATCTCCCATTCAATTTTTTGTTTTTAGTTTTTCATCGAATTACTAGTGGTACGCTGATTTTGCGCATTCTGGTATCCCCTAGGTTGATGGCCTTATCTGTCTAATGGGAGGATCAGACACCGGTCCAATCAATCTTGGAAACCCGGGTTAGATTTCTACACATGAGTTTCTTTGCTTTTGAAATTGTTATAATAATATTTTACTCTATTTTCGCTTAATTAATCACTCGAGTCTCTTTTCCTTTTTAGGTGAATTCACTATGCTTGAACTTGCTGAGACAGTGAAGGAGGTCAGTTTAAATCTTTTATCCTTTCAAAGAGCATTCCCCCTCATAGTTTCGCTTACGCTCGTGTAAAATTATAGGTAACTAAGTTAAGCGTTATTTAAAACTAAAATTAAAGATAGTTTTAAAAGCATGTTTTGTCGTTGATTGCAGCTTATTAATCCAAATGTGGAGATAAAGATAGTGGAGAACACTCATGATAATCCAAGACAGAGAAAACCAGACATAACCAAAGCACGGTAATTGCTTGGCTGGGAACCAAAGGTCAAGTTGTGCGACAGTCTTCCTCTTATAGAAGGAGATAAACTTTGAATGCAGTAATTTGGTGAATTTAGTTTATAGAGTTGCAGCTCAATCTTCCACGACTTCCACAAGTATCCAGCCTTGAGTTTACGATGGTTCGGTAGTGAAGTTGAGATAGTAAATTGTATGTACCACATTTGTATATCTTTGTACGGATTGAATTACTTTTTTCATAGGAAAAATTTAATTTATTTAATTTAATTTGCATGTGGTTGTTAGGAACATTATGGTAGTAATTAAATATGCAAAAAATTTATTTATTTAATTTAATTTGCATGTGGTTGTTAAGAACATGGTTGTAAAAATATGAAAAATTAGGTACCAAACAAAATTATAGGGATTCCACCTCGATTTCGCTAAAAAAATAGTCTATTTTTTTTAAACGTATATATTTTACATCGGGCCAGACTTGCAACAGAAGTAAAAACCATCATTTTACATCGGACCAGAAAGGAAACCGATGTTAAATGTTGCATTTATTTTTAAAAAAATAAAGTTAAACTCATATTTTACATCAGATGAAATAGTCAACCGATGTGGTAAGTGCATTTTTCACATCGGGCTATTGCCCGATGAAAAATATCTCTGATTTACTACATCGCTTGTCTTTACATCGGATCCAGACCCGATGTAAAATGTGTTTTTCGCCCGATGTAAAAAGTATTTTCTGCACTAGTGAAAGGAGACCAAAGCTCTTGCACTAATCCAGAAGTACGAAGCCTTCAAGATGGAGGATGATGAAGACATTGAGAAGATGTTTTCAAGATTTCAAACTCTGACTGCTGGATTAAGAGTTCTGGACAAAGGCTACACCAAGGCTGATCATGTAAAGAAGATCATCAGAAGCTTGCCCAGAAGATGGGGCCCAATGGTGACTGCATTCAAGATTGCGAAGAATCTGAATGAAGTTTCTTTGGAAGAGCTGATCAGTGCCCTGAGGAGTCATGAGATTGAACTTGACGCAAATGAACCTCAGAAGAAAGGTAAGTCTATTGCATTAAAATCTAATTTTAAAAAATGCACTAACGCTTTTCAGGCTGAAGAAGAAGATTCTGAAGAATCAGAATCAGAAGAAGAAGATGAACTGTCCATGATTTCCAGAAGAGTCAATCAACTCTGGAAAAGCAAGCAAAGGAGGTTCAGGAGCTTCAAAAGCTCAAAGAAGCCTGAAAGAGGAGAATCTTCTGGAGGCAGAAGAAATGACAAGAAAAAGGTCGTGTGCTATGAATGCAATGAGCCAGGACACTTCAAAAGTGAGTGCCCAAAACTTCAGAAGGAAAATCCCAAGAAGAAATTTCATAAGAAGAAAGGTCTTATGGCAACATGGGATGATTCAGAATCAGAATCAGACTCTGAAGATGAGCAGGCAAATGTGGCACTAATGGCCACAATGGATGACGGATCAGAATCTACATCAGAATCAGATTCTGAAGAGGTATTTTCTGAACTATCTAGAGAAGAGTTAGTTTCTAGTCTAACAGAACTTCTGGAACTCAAGTCTCAGATTAGTATCAAATACAAGAAGCTGAAAAAGCTATTTGAATTTGAAACTAAGAAGCTTGAAGTGGAGAATTCTGAACTGAAGGAAAAAGTTTTAAATTTATCCAAAAATACTGGATCTCTTTCTGTCTCTGAAAAATCTACTCCAAGTCTGAACAATATTCTAAAAGAATATGACTTAAGTTTCAGAAAGTTTTTATCTAGAAGTATTGGCAGAAGTCAACTTGCTTCTATGATATATGCTGTGTCAGGAAACAAAAGAGCTGGCATTGGTTATGAGGGTGAAATCCCATACAAGCTTGAATCTGTGGATGATATGAAAATATCATACAAGCCTCTGTATAACCAATTTAAATTTGGCCACTCCCATGATATTAGGCACACATCACATGCTCAAAGCTTTCACATAACACACACCAAGAAGCATGTGACAAAACCTAAGAAATATCATGGAACTCAGAACATAAACTATCATTCTGTTCCTCCTATTTCATATAATGCTAAACCCAAGTTCAATCAGAACTTGAGGAAAACTAACAAGAAAGGACCCAAGAAGATGTGGGTACCTAAGGAAAAGATTATTCCTATTGCAGATATCCTTGGCTGCAAAGAAGGAAAAGCACAACATGTCATGGTACCTGGACTCTGGATGCTCGCGACACATGACAGGAAGAAGGTCTATGTTCCAAGACCTGGTGCTTAAATCAGCTGGAGAAGTGAAGTTTGGAGGAGATCAGAAGGGCAAAATTATTGGCTCAGGAACTATAAAGTCTGGTAACTCTCCTTCTATTTCTAATGTTCTTCTAGTAGATGGATTAGCTCATAACTTATTGTCCATAAGTCAATTAAGTGACAATGGTTATGACATAATCTTTAATGAAAAGTCTTGCAAGGCTGTAAGTCAGAAGGATGGCTCAATCCTATTTACAGGCAAGAGAAAGAACAACATTTATAAGACAGATCTTCAGGATCTTAAGAATCAGAAGGTGACTTGTCTTATGTCTGTTTCTGAAGAGCAATGGGTCTGGCACAGAAGATTAGGACATGCTAGTTTGAGAAAGATTTCTGCTTGTTTGAGAAAGATTTCTCAGATTAACAAACTAAATCTTGTCAGAGGACTCCCTAATCTGAAATACAAATTAGATGCTCTTTGTGAAGCATGTCAGAAGGGCAAGTTCTCCAAACCTGCATTCAAGTCTAAGAATGTTGTCTCTTCCTCAAGGCCGTTAGAACTTTTGCATATTGATCTGTTTGGCCCAGTCAAAACAGCATCTGTCAAAGGGAAGAAATATGGATTAGTCATCGTTGATGATTATAGCCGCTGGACATGGGTAAAGTTCTTGAAACACAAGGATGAGTCTCATTCAGTGTTCTTTGAATTCTGCACTCAGACCCAAACTGAGAAGGAGTGTAAAATCATAAAGGTCAGAAGTGATCATGGTGGTAAATTTGAGAACAAATTCTTTGAGGAGTTCTTCAAAGAAAATGGTATTGCCCATGATTTCTCTTGTCCTAGAACTCCACAACAAAATGGAGTTGTAGAACGAAAGAATAGGACTCTACAAGAAATGGCCAGAACCATGATCAACGAAACCAATATGGCTAAGCACTTTTGGGCAGAAGCAATAAACACTGCATGTTATATTCAGAATAGAATCTCTATAAGACCTATTCTAAATAAGACTCCTTATGAATTGTGGAAGAACAGAAAGCCCAACATTTCATATTTTCATCCTTTTGGATGTGTTTGTTTTATTTTGAACACTAAAGATCATCTTGGTAAGTTTGATTCTAAGGCACAAAAGTGTTTCCTTCTTGGATATTCTGAACGCTCTAAAGGCTACAGAGTATACAATACTGAAACATTAGTTGTAGAAGAATCAATCAATATCAGGTTTGATGATAAGCTTGGTCTTGAAAAGCCAAAGCAGTTTGAAAATTTTGCAGATATTGATATTGATATCTCAGAAGTTGAAGAACCAAGAAGAAAAGTTTCAGAAGCTGAAAACCAAAGCAACAAAGAATCAGAAGATCAAGTTGCTGCATCCTTGGAAAATCTGAGAATTTCTGAAGAACCAACTATCAAAAGATCATCTATACTCACATCTGCTCACTCAGAATATGTCATTATTGGAAAGAAAGATGATCCTATCAGAACAAGAGCATTCCTCAAGAACAATGCTGAATGTCAATTAGGTCTGGTTTCTCTGATCGAGCCAACTTCTGTTGATCAAGCTCTAGAAGATACAGACTGGATAATTGCCATGCAAGAAGAGTTAAATCAGTTTACAAGGAATGATGTTTGGGATCTTGTTCCAAGACCTAAAGGATTCAATATTATAGGAACAAAATGGGTTTTCGGAAACAAGCTGAGTGAGAAAGGTGAAGTGGTAAGAAACAAAGCCAGACTGGTGGCTCAGGGTTATAGTCAGCAAGAAGGGATTGACTATACAGAAACCTTTGCACCATTGGCCAGGTTAGAATCTATTCGTCTATTAATTTCTTTTGCCACTCAACACAACATCACTCTTTATCAGATGGATGTTAAGAGTGCCTTCTTAAATGGTTACATAGATGAAGAAGTTTATGTCCATCAACCTCCTGGTTTTGAAGACTCCATGTCTCCAAATCATGTTTTTAAATTAAAGAAATCATTATACGGATTGAAACAAGCTCCTAGAGCTTGGTATGAATGTTTGAGTTCTTTCCTTCTGGAAAATGGTTTCACTAGAGGAAAAGTGGACACTACTCTCTTCTGTAAAACATTTAAAAAGGATATTTTAATTTGTCAAATATATGTTGGTGATATTATCTTTGGAACATCTAATGCTACACTTGGAAAGGAGTTTGCTGAGTCTATGCAGGCTGAGTTTGAGATGAGCATGATGGGTGAACTCAAGTATTTCCTTGGGATTCAAATCAATCAAACATCAGAAGGAACGTATGTTCATCAAACCAAGTATGTGAAAGAACTTCTGAAGAAGTTTAATTTTTCTGACTGCAAAGAAGCCAAAACTCCTATGCATCCAACATGCATACTAGGTAAGGATGAGGTAAGTAAGAAGGTAGATCAGAAGTTGTACAGAGGTATGATTGGATCTCTTCTATATTTAACTGCTTCTAGACCTGACATTCTGTTTAGTGTTTGTTTGTGTGCTAGATTCCAATCAGATCCTAGAGAATCTCACTTAACTGCTGTTAAGAGAATTCTAAGGTATTTGAAAGGTACTACTAATGTTGGTTTAGTCTACAGAATATCTGAAGAATACAACTTAGTAGGATTCTGTGATGCTGACTATGCTGGAGATAGAATTGAAAGGAAGAGTACTTCTGGAAGTTGTCAATTTCTTGGAAGTCACCTAATCTCCTGGTACAGCAAGAAGCAAGCAACCATTGCTCTTTCAACAACAGAAGCAGAATATGTTGTTGCTGCTGGTTGTAGCACACAAATGCTCTGGATGAAAAGTCAGTTAGAAGATTATCAAATATTTGAGAATAACAT
The DNA here is from genome assembly GCF_029867415.1 of Vicia villosa. Taxonomy (NCBI): domain Eukaryota; kingdom Viridiplantae; phylum Streptophyta; class Magnoliopsida; order Fabales; family Fabaceae; genus Vicia; species Vicia villosa. The sequence goes on along the minus strand of NC_081185.1, from coordinate 76,547,656 downwards.
TCCTATCTTCTGTGATAATACTTCTGCTATATGTTTATCTAAGAATCCTATCTTACATTCAAAAGCTAAACACATTGAGATTAAACATCATTTCATAAGGGACTATGTTCAGAAGGGTGTTTTATCTTTAAACTTTGTGGATACAGACCATCAGTGGGCTGATATCTTTACAAAACCCCTGGCTGAAGATAGGTTTAAGTTCATTCTGAAGAATATCAGTATGGATTTATGCCCAGAATGAGAAGATGAGAAAATCTTATGTATGGCTATCTTCTGAAATGAGATTGGATTAATGTTTTATAAGAAGTTCTGATCTTAAATCAATTAGAAGTAGTGACTCGTTTATTACTAACGTTTCATTGTCTAAGTGGATTCAGAATATCTTTTAAAGTAAATACAGCTGTATCTAGCTTTCCAGATGGTAACACGTGTCTACCCTATTTGGACAAGCATGCGTGCAGTTGAGGAGGCGCCTTTCCTAGGTAACTGTTCTATCACTTCATTTGTCATAGTTTCTCTCTCCTCTTGTCACGTAACATTAAATGTCATTCATCATTTCCTTTACTTTCTTTTTTGTTTTATATCTTGTCAAACGTTTCCCTTCCCTAGAACGTTTCCTTCCCCACGTTTCCTTCCCCAAATATCGGGGATCGCTGACTTTGATTTCAAGACAGATCTCTCAAGATTCCAAGAAGTCTCAAGTCAGATCTCTTCTGTGATGCTGTTATCAACATTTATCCAAAGGAAGAAGACTTTCTTGAGATACTGGATGAAGTTAAGGATCATGTTCTTGACTTCTATGTTAAGAGAAAGCCCCATTTGCGACATTAGCTCTCTTTCTGTGAACTGTCTCTCACTTCCTCCTTGAATTCATGCATCTCTCCTACAGTGGAGGTTCAAGTCTGGACAGGCTTATGACTAGGCTAGGGTTGTAGTCCTTGTGTCCTTGTAGTTTTCTTTGCTTATTGCACGTGTGTATCAGCATACATCTTTTGTAATTCTGTTGGTTTAATCAATGAAAAGCTTTTTCTGCATAACTATTGTACTTCTGCTTATTTTATCAATGACTATTTGTTTCTCTTTCCATTTGTCCTGTGGTTACATCTGAATCTTTTACATTCTTTTTGATGTTATGACAAAAAGGGGGAGAAATAGTGATAAATGATTTGATTTATATTAGCAGTTGCTGGGAAGAAAGCCCCCACATTACTAACAGAAGCTGCAAGCTTCATATCTTTCTAAGTTGTTTTGCAGGATTGAAAGCTCAACATTAGAAGCAAAATCATGAGGAATCGCAAATTCTGTAAAAGGAATATGCTCATGGAAACTGAAGCAAGCTGAGTGCTATGAAGCTTTAGAATCAGAAGCAGGAAGAAAGAAGTGTGATGATATTCTGATAGAATATGAATTAACTTATTTTCTGTCCCTAACATGTTCTGATAATCCTATATCTTATCATATATAATCTGATGCATTGTGTATGTTCTGATATATATATATATATATATGTGTGTGATAAGTTATGATTTATTCATGCTACAACTTTTGTTGTGGAGTTTGTTCTGTAACATTTCAGAATGTAGAAGATGCTCTGATGATGCTCAAATACATTCAACAATGTTCTGATACAATCTAGCATGGAATAATTCAAGAAGAAATTCAAGCTCTGAAGCTGTCCGCTGGAAGCAAGAATCAAAAGCTGTGAATGTTCCGAGGATCAAAGAAATTCAAGTTCTGAAGCTGTCCGATGGAAGCGGGAATCAGAAGCTGTGAATGTTCTGAGGATCTAAAGAAATTCAATGTTCTGAAGCTGTCATATGGAAGCAGAAATCAGAAGCAGTGAATGTTCTAAAGTTCAAGCATATGTGAACGTCTCTACTGAAATACTCAGGGAAGTCTTTTATTTATAAAATTCGTCTAGTATTAATTTCAGGGGGAGATTATTTATCTCAGGGGGAGATTGTTAATCTCAGGGGGAGACACATTCACATTATGTTTATATGCTTATGCTATAACTGTGTAATTGTCTTTTGCCGTCTGTTATTCTGATTGCAAATTCATATCATTTATATATGTTTTTGTCATCATCAAAAAGGGGGAGATTGTTAGAACAAGAATTGTTCTGATCAATAATCTTAGTTTTGATGATAACAATGTATATGAATTTTGCTCAAGATAATGTGGTACTCTAATCCTATGCAATTTCCTTTTCGGGAAATATATAAAGAGTATGCACAAATCAGCGCTAAGAAGCTTTGACTCAGAAGGTTCAGTATGCAACTTCAGCACATGGTCTGGCAAGACATCAGAAGATGGTCAAGCAGAATCAGAACATGGTCTATTAGAAGCATCAGAAGAACTTGAGTTCAGAAGCAGAAGCACTGAAGTCATGGAATCACGCTCAGAAGCATATCAAGATCAGAAGATCAGAAGATGCTCTGCACCAAGCTGTTTGTACTCTAATGATATTCAACGTAGTATTTACAAAGAACAAATCAGAATCAAGTACTAGATGGCAAGCTACGCTGACTGACAAAAGGAACGTTAGAAGCTATTAACTGCAACGTCAGTAGTCACAGCAAACGCAAGGCTCGAGGTAGTTGACAAAAGAGTGAAACATTAAATGCAATGCTGTACGGAATACGCAAAGCATTAAATGCTCCCAACGGTCATCTTCTCAAAACGCCTATAAATATGAAGTTCTGATGAGAAGCAAGGTTACGAATTTTGGACGCACTTTGAACGAATTCTGAACTATCTCTGATACTATCTTGTTGTTCACTTCAAAAGCTATCAAACTTCATCTTCAACCTCACTACATTACTGTTGTAATACTTTAGTGAGTCTAAGCTTAAATCTGTAAGAGAAATATCACAGTTTGTGATTATCGCTTTTAAGAAGCAATTGTAATACTCTTAGAATTTGTTTACATTAAATTGTAAAGGACTAGAGTGATCGGGTTGTGATCAGTATACTCTAGAGAAGTCTTAGAAGGTCTCTAAGCAGTTGTTCCTAGAGTGATCAAGTTGTGATCAGAAGACTCTAGAAGACTTAGAAGTTGTCTAAGTGGAAAACCATTGTAATCTCGTGTGATTAGTGGATTAAATCCTCAGTTGAGGTAAATCACCTTGTATAGGGTGGACTGGAGTAGTTTAGTTAACAACGAACCAGGATAATAATACTTGTGCAAATTATTTTTATCTTACGAGTTTTTGAAACTACACTTATTCAAACCCCCCTTTCTAAGTGTTTTTCTATCCTTCAACTGTTGTCGTGGTGAAAATCAGGAGAGACACCAGATGCCTTTTATGGGCTCGGGCTCAAAAAATGATTTATTTTGTTTTTGGGTCACGACCAAACTTTTTATTGTTTCCAAAGCAGGAAAAGGGAAAAAAGTTGCACAAACCTTAAAAGATATGCAATGCAAATAATATAAAATTAAAAGCAATGCAAGGGGGAGAGATTCCGGGTAAGGGGTTGGTTATACGAAGGGAAGGTATTAGCACCCTACGTATCTATAGTACTCTATAGGATCCTTTGTTATACTTGTTTGTTTATTTCTTGCTATACTATTAGGGAAGTTTCTCCTTTATGAGATAGGTGGGGACCTAAATTATTTGTTTGATTATGCTCGCAAAGATTATCGCAATCTTCTGCATACATATCCCTTAGAGGGAATCAGAGCAATTGTAGCTCGAGGTTTACGGGAAGCTAAGGTTTGAATGGTTTGAGGGAGATAGAAGTATGCTCGCCAAGGATAAGAACTTGTGCCTACGTATTCTCAAAAGGATGTTGAGAAAGTCAGAGCAATCGTAGTTCCCACTTATGCTAGTGGAAGCAAAGGATAAGAGACGAATTTCATCTCAATGATCGATGTATCTAATCTATTTCATCACATACATCTGTTGATTTTGTTTGAATCTTTTCATTATAAGACCTGGGCTGTGCCACTTATGGTTCTTAGAATGATAAAGATGTTTTGTTTAGCCAGCCTTATGGAAAAAAGTATGATTAGCCAGCCTTGTGGAAAAAAGTTTGATGAGCCATCCGTGTGGTAAAAGGTTTAATTGTGATGATATAGAAGATATAATCCGGTCATAGAGATGATAAGTGTCTAATATCCTAGGGTATTTGGTTGTGATAGGGAATATCTTTTACGCAGGTAAAACTGCTAGAACCATAACAGGTAATCCGTTTTACGCAGGTAAGCTTGTTAGAACCATAGCAAGTATTCCCTTTTGCGCAGGTAAACTTGTTAGAACTATAACAGGTGATCCCTTCCCCATCTAGGATGTACACAAGGGCTTACTAGATATATAGTAAATCCTTCCCTTTACACAAATTACGAAAGCTTACTAGAACTATAGTAAGTAAATTGTTTACAAACTGCGAAGGCTTGCTAGTACTATAGCAAGTGGATCATCTTCTACACAACAAGCTGCGAGTCTTTGCTATGTAAGTCTCAGGATTTAGCGGGACGATTCTCTTCTTTCACAATCCAGTACAAGGTAAATTTAGGGGTCTTCTGATCGGTAAAATAGCAAGTGTACTATTTTGCCTCTGTAGTAATAATAGGGAAATTCCCCGAATGTCGATCTCAAGGACTGCACGTTAATATCGAGTTTAAATAATGGTTCAATTAAACAAAAAAACTATATTTGGAGTTTTGTTTGCAAATTGTGACTAAAAATAATTAAATTAAGCAGAAAAGTAAATTGGCTTTTTGACAAATATGAGTATTATGCTAGGGTAAAGTGTGTGATAGTTCCTGTAATAACCTTGGATTTAGATCTCTTCAACAAGTTCATAACCTTTAATTACCGCCCTTTAGATTATTTTCCCCTAAGTCCTTAGTGGGAAAACCTTTGAACATTCATCCTAAATCCTAAGTCCTTAGAGAATTATGATGAAATCAAGCCTTTATGTTATCAAGAGTTAACCGGTAACTATAGGGTATCCCTAGTCCTAGGTGATATCTACTATAGTCTAATCGTACAAAAACCTTAACAACCGCTGTCCAGCTGGTTGTTAACCGTAAATCAATCTTGTTGGTCCGACAAAGAAAGCATAAAAACCTTGTATAATTAAATTAAATAAGAAAACAAATCTATTGATGAACTCAGGAATTCAAAATCATTACAGAATCAAATCAGGGACACCCCCTAGCATTAGGGTTTAGTTACTCATATTGTTCAAAGAAAACAAAATATAAAATAGAGACATTACAAGAATTGAGATGAAAGTTGATCTTCAATCGCTTCCGTTCATGAAAACCTTCATCTCTCCCAAACCCTTGTTTTCTCCAATCTTCAATCTTGTATCTTCTCTCGGTCAAAAAGTCCCCTAATTCATCGTTAAAACTCTTCTAAATAGTGCAGACTCACTTAGGTTGGTTGGAAGTACCCAAAATGCCCCTTGGGTCAACACTTAATAAAAAATCACAAAAAATCAGCAAAATCAGCGTTTTAGCCAACACTGGCCGTGTCAGGCAACACGGGTGGCCGTGTTGGCCTCCTGAACTTAATTTTTCAAAATCACACTCAGCACTGCTAACACGGGTGACCGTGTTAGGTAACATGGGCCGTGTTGGTCCTTAACTTCAGAATTTGGATTTTCGTTCTTCATGAAAGTTGTAGCCCTCTTCGTTAGCAAAATTTTGCCACCGGAACCGCGTCATTCCGAGTTACGAAACTCCAGTTATGATCCAAATACTACACGCCTGTCACGATGAGAAACATGCTGAAAATTTCTAGATCTCACACTTGCTAACACGAGCCGTGTCAGCCCCATGAATTTCATCTCTTTTGCATTTTCTTGGTCACGCTTCATCCTAATACGGCCAGTTTTAGGTGACACAGGTGGTCGTGTCAGACCTCATGTAGCTTGATTTTTCACTTCCTTCGAAACTCTCCTTTTTGTACTTTTTCGCATTGATTTGTCTCGATTTATTCCTTTGAGCCTGCAAACAATAAAATACACAACCATAGCATAAAATGTAGAAGAATGAAGTAAAACACTTGACAATATAAAGCAAAGACGACTAAAATCAACGGTAAATAAACGTGTAAAAACCACTGATCAAACTCCCCCAAACTTAAACCGTTGCTTGACCTCAAGCGACAATTACAAAAGTTAATGAACTTCAAAGCACACGGTGTTCATACGTGAGATATCCGTCTGTATTGATCAAGAAACAGTTGGTTCGGCATTCACATGACGCGACGAGTTTCTGTTACCACATTAAACCTCAAGCTCCCGTTTCGGATACCTCTCCAACTATGCTTTGCACTCAAGTCTTTTTCCGATTTTCCTCCTCTTTCATTCGGACAATCATATTAAGGCACTGCATTTCTTATAATAATCATCACCTGCATGAGACGAATCGAGGCTTCTTATTTTCTTTTCTTGGCACCAAACTAGCAGCATTGGCTACTTTTTATTACCGTTGAAATTTTCAAACTTTGCAGTTATATATTGTCCTTTTGGACGACGTTTGGGGATCAATCTCCTTTGGGCTGAATAACCGGGTGAGGGTTACCCAACTTAGCGAGCCGATTGCCTTTTACCGCCTTTTCATCATTTGGTGCCAACTTTATATCTCTTTTTTTTTTCAACCAGTCATCATGCAAGTGAATCTGAATTATGCCAGACTGTATCAATAAACTACTCGAGAAGTACTTCTCAGGAGACAAGTACTATGGTGCAAATCTACACGTTAAACTCGTATCGCTTTTAGGGAATCAAGGGTGTTTAAACAAACCTCTTCTTGTCACATTATTCCGAACTTCCTGTCCTCAAACAATCCTCGCTTCATCTCTATATACTATTCCCGATCGCTCTTTAGGATCAAAAACTCTTCAACAAAAATTAAAATTTCGGTCAAAATTTGGGAAGAACTCAATGTTTGGTTTTACACATCATAACAAAAACATAAAAATAAAAATGCAAGAGTAAATTCTCCCCCAAACTTGAACTAAACATTGGCCCCAATGTTTAAGAACAAGCCCGAGAGGGGTGACTCACAGAGGGTAGTGCAACTCTAACTGCAACTTCCTAGCATTCACCAGAAAGTCTCCCTTTTTATTTCCTGAAACAAAAAAAACAAGCAAACACAAAAAGAAAAATAAGTTGTTAAAAGCATGGGTTGCCTCCCACGAAGCGCTTCGTTTAACGTCGCATGGCTCGACGATCCATTCCCCTTGTTAGGGTGGCATATATGACACAAAGAACACATCACCTTTTTTCTTTCTTTTGTTTGGTAGCAATCCCATGAACTTAAAGTACTGATGATGTTGCTGCCAAATCCATTTTAGATTGATTTTATTGAACAAGGCATAAATGTCTTCCAGTACTTTGTCAATTTCTTGTCTTTCATCTGCCTTGTTGTAAAAATAGTTTTTGGGGATACTCTCTTGTTGAAGATTTTCTTGTTGGGTGACCACATCTTCACAAATTAATAAATTTGTGGTTTTATCCAAAACTCGATCATCTTCAAGTTTCTTTATTTCTTCTTCCCTATATTTCTTTTCTACCTCAAATTCTTCTATTCTTACTGCATCCTCTTCATCTGATATTATGCATTTTTCTTCTGGTTCCACGTATTCTTCTTCCAACTCTAACTTTCTCCAAATAAACCTATCTGGATAAAAGTTAGCTTCCTTACATTCATTCATAAGGATTCTTACCTCTCTCTTATATGCTTTAAAAATTTTAGTCGCCTCTTCCAAGGTGACTCCTGAATCAGGCGACCAACATGCAGGAGATACAGGTGGCAATGTATCAAAACAATACATAGCTTCAAAACTCAGACAATTTGTTAGTAGCAAAGTATAGAAGAATTCATGAAACAAAAATAATCTGACTTTTTTTTCTTCTTTTTTTTTATAATAAAATCAAATTCAAATAAATAAAAACTGAAAACAAAATTTTAGTTGACAAGCAACAAAATTTCAATTGAACTAAAATTAAAACTCTATATTTTGGCAGTCCCCGGCAACGGCGCCAAAAACTTGATCGGTAAAATAGCAAGTGTACTATTTTGCCTCTGTAGTAATAATAGGGAAATTCCCCGAATGTCGATCTCAAGGACTGCACGTTAATATCGAGTTTAAATAATGGTTCAATTAAACAAAAAAACTATATTTGGAGTTTTGTTTGCAAATTGTGACTAAAAATAATTAAATTAAGCAGAAAAGTAAATTGGCTTTTTGACAAATATGAGTATTATGCTAGGGTAAAGTGTGTGATAGTTCCTGTAATAACCTTGGATTTAGATCTCTTCAACAAGTTCATAACCTTTAATTACCGCCCTTTAGATTATTTTCCCCTAAGTCCTTAGTGGGAAAACCTTTGAACATTCATCCTAAATCCTAAGTCCTTAGAGAATTATGATGAAATCAAGCCTTTATGTTATCAAGAGTTAACCGGTAACTATAGGGTATCCCTAGTCCTAGGTGATATCTACTATAGTCTAATCGTACAAAAACCTTAACAACCGCTGTCCAGCTGGTTGTTAACCGTAAATCAATCTTGTTGGTCCGACAAAGAAAGCATAAAAACCTTGTATAATTAAATTAAATAAGAAAACAAATCTATTGATGAACTCAGGAATTCAAAATCATTACAGAATCAAATCAGGGACACCCCCTAGCATTAGGGTTTAGTTACTCATATTGTTCAAAGAAAACAAAATATAAAATAGAGACATTACAAGAATTGAGATGAAAGTTGATCTTCAATCGCTTCCGTTCATGAAAACCTTCATCTCTCCCAAACCCTTGTTTTCTCCAATCTTCAATCTTGTATCTTCTCTCGGTCAAAAAGTCCCCTAATTCATCGTTAAAACTCTTCTAAATAGTGCAGACTCACTTAGGTTGGTTGGAAGTACCCAAAATGCCCCTTGGGTCAACACTTAATAAAAAATCACAAAAATCAGCAAAATCAGCGTTTTAGCCAACACTGGCCGTGTCAGGCAACACGGGTGGCCGTGTTGGCCTCCTGAACTTAATTTTTCAAAATCACACTCAGCACTGCTAACACGGGTGACCGTGTTAGGTAACACGGGCCGTGTTGGTCCTTAACTTCAGAATTTGGATTTTCGTTCTTCATGAAAGTTGTAGCCCTTTTCGTTAGCAAAATTTTGCCACCGGAACCGCGTCATTCCGAGTTACGAAACTCCAGTTATGATCCAAATACTACACGCCTGTCACGATGAGAAACATGCTGAAAATTTCTAGATCTCACACTTGCTAACACGAGCCGTGTCAGCCCCATGAATTTCATCTCTTTTGCATTTTCTTGGTCACGCTTCATCCTAATACGGCCAGTTTTAGGTGACACAGGTGGTCGTGTCAGACCTCATGTAGCTTGATTTTTCACTTCCTTCGAAACTCTCCTTTTTGTACTTTTTCGCATTGATTTGTCTCGATTTATTCCTTTGAGCCTGCAAACAATAAAATACACAACCATAGCATAAAATGTAGAAGAATGAAGTAAAACACTTGACAATATAAAGCAAAGACGAATAAAATCAACGGTAAATAAACGTGTAAAAACCACTGATCATCTTCCATTATTTAATAACTCTTCGATCCGAAAAGCGTGAGACCTGCGTATTCTCACGTCATCCGATCCAAGATAATTAAATAGGGGCAGCTGTCATACCCCAAAATTTACCTGATACGATTCACGTCTATTAATTTATTGCGGGTATCAAAATTAGAAGTTATGGGGTTTAACATTTGTATTGTTATACCAAATCTCTTATAAAAAAACCTTCTAATTGAATATGGGGGTGTATCTATAGGATGTCCTTTGAGCCCAATTGAAAATTTAGGCCCATTAACTTGTTTCTAATTTTTAATTTTTAATTTTTTGTTTATATTATATATTTCAGTTTTTCCCTATTTAAAACATTTTTTTTGGCAAAATACCCTTTTTCGTCCCTTAACTTTACCTCGGGGTCCATTTTGGTCCTTTAATTTTTAAAAAGTTCAAATAGATCCCTTATCTATTCAAAAGGTGGCACGTTAGTCCTTTCCGTCTGTTTGATGCAAACGGACGTTAAACAGTGCATACGTGGCGTTTGGTACATGTTTTGCACGCGTGGCTGGTTACGTGGCATAGGTTGTTTCCAAGGTTCAGAAAATATTCAAAAAATTTATCCTCACCAAGGTTCGAACTAGGGACCCTTTAGTAAAGGAAAACCTTGCTAAACCACTAGGCCAGGCACGCTTTTATGATTTAATTTACTTCTGTAACTACTTATTTAAAGACTACAACCATTTTCTATCACTCACCTTACAAAATCTTGACTATTATTATTATTATTATTATTATTATTATTATTATTATTATTAGTATTAAAATTTTGGAATAATAATAAATGGATGCAATATTATTACTATTTTATTATTATTATTATTATTATTATTATTATTATTATTATTATTATTATTATTAGTATTAGAATTTTGGAATAATAATAAATGGCTGCAATATTATTACTATTATTATTATTATTATTATTATTATTATTATTATTATTATTACTTTTATTATTATTATTAATATCATTAGAATTGTGGAATAATAATAAATGGCTGTAGTATTATTAATATTGTTATTAGTATTAGTACTTTTATTATTATTATTATTATTATTATTAGTCTTATTATTTCTATTATTATTACTATTTTAATTATTAATTATTATTATTATTATTATTATTATTATTATTACTATTATTAGAATTTTGGAATAATAATAAATGGCTGCAATATTATTACTATTATTATTATTATTATTATTATCATTATTATTATTATTATTATTATTATTATTATTATTATTATTATTATTATTAATATCATTAGAATTGTGGAATAATAATAAATGGCTGTAGTATTATTAATATTGTTATTAGTATTAGTACTTTTATTATTATTAATATTAGTCTTATTATTTCTATTATTATTACTATTTTAATTATTAATTATTATTATTATTATTATTACTATTATTTTTATTACTATTATTAGCATTATTACTATTGTTATTTTAATTGTTATTTTTAGTATTATTATTGTTAATATTATTATATATGAAAATGGAGTCAGTGCCTATTATAGTTCATTAATATGAAATGTGTCTCTCCCAGCGAATATGAAATATTATTACTGAAGTAGTTAATTATTATTAATATGAAATGTGCCTATTATAGTTTATTATTATTATTGCTGAAGTAGTTAAATAAATAGGTCCAGGCGGAATAAAAATCAATAAACATGCGCATGGCCTAGTGGTATTGCAAGTTTTTCTTTATCAAAGGTATCCTGAGTTCGAACCATGGTGTAGATAAAATTTTTGAATATTTTGTGAACCTTGGAAACAACCTATGCCACGTAACCAGCCACGCGTGCAAAACATGTACAAGTCAAATGCCACGTATGCGCTGTTTAACGTCCGTTTGCATCAAACAGACGGAAAGGACTAACGTGCCACCTTTTGAATAGATAAGGGATCTATTTGAACTTTTTAAAAATTAAAGGACCAAAATGGACCCCGAGGTAAAGTTAAGGGACGAAAAAGGGTATTTTGCCTTTTTTTTTCTAACATTAATTTCTTTTTATACAAACTATATATAAATTATTATCTTTATTTTATTATTTAGTTAGTATTATCATTAAAACCAAATTTATTATATCAATTATATTAATATTACTATTAATAATAATTATTAATAAAATCAAATCTTATTTCATGAATCAATTTACAACAAATCAAATATATTACAATCAAATACAAATCAATCTAATCTAATCAATCTAATTTACAACAAATTGAATCATTCCTAATATGAATTAACCATAAGGCTATAAATAAGAAACCCAAGTCTACAGAAAAGGGGATGAAGAAGAAACCCTAATCTAAAACACGGAGAAAGAGAGATCGGAGAAGGGTGTTGAAGCGCGAAGCCTTCAACCTTGCGCCGACACCTGCAAGCAAAAAAGAAGAGGATTAATAAGGAGATTGGAGTTACACGATCCAAAATTCAAGATAAAAGGTAACCCGAGACACTTAGCTTAGGTTTTTATGTCGAATGCATGTGTGTTTTGATGTTGGTTTCTGGAAATTTAGGGTTAGGGTTCTTCAACTTAGGGTTAGATTAACACCCCCTGGATTAATATTATACAAAAAAATACACCTCTTGCGTTCTAGTTAAAAGAAAGAATAATTAATTGTTTTAAATTACATGATAAATTTTAAATAATTGTTATTTGGTTCGATTATGTTTAATAGTCACGCTGATTAATAATATTTCTCCAGATTAAAAATATTCAAATTGATATTAATAATTGGATATAATTTTACATGCACACTTAAGGTTTAATTCGTTAATTGTTTTAATCGAATCAATCGATTACGATGATTAGCGACAAAAATTAATTTTTGTCAAGATAATTTATATTAGGGTCAATTTATTAATTGTTTTAATCAAATCAATTGATTATGATGATTAATAATCAATTGTTAAATTTACTTTAATCTAAATAATTTATTCAAAATAGTTCAATTTACTAAAGGTTTTAATCGAATCAATCGGTTATGATAATTAGTAATTCTTTACTAATTTGTTAATTATTTTAATCAAACCAATTGATTATGATGATTAATAATAAATTATTCAAGTTACTTTAATTTAAGTAATTTATTTAAACTGTTTCTATTTACTAAAGGTTTTAATCGAATCAATCGGTTACGATAATTAGTAATTTTTTTTACTAATTTGTTAATTATGTTGATCACATCAATTTATCAATGCGATTAGTAAAATTTCAAAATATTAAAAAGGGTTGTATGCCATATAATAAACTTTTAACATCTTCACAAACTGCAAATTACACAAAACTGCGACAATTACCAAACTGCATACGGTAATTTAAAATACAGTTTAACATACAAACTTCAAAGGCATACAACCTCTAAAAAGCACCAACATATCCCAAACTACGTAGACTTTGATCCTCCATAAGGAGATACGTAGGCACTTGGTAACAAGGCGAGTCCCCTTCCCCAAAATTTCAATAGGTTTAAGGTTAGCCCTATTTAACTTTCTGTCACCTTTCTTTATTAGCCATAAACCTTTACCTTAGACAAAACCTTAGGAAAGGGTTAAGGGTGCCTAACACCTTCCTTAACCTGATTATAATAACTTATCCAAATCTCTAAACTTCGTAGAGTTTCCTATTCGCCCTGGCAAAATAGGTGGCGACTCTAAAATCTAAATTTTTAGGGCAAGTTGCTACAGCGATCAAGGCAGTGGAAGCAGTTTGTAGATCCTTTCTATGGTCGGGATCAGAGAAAGGTTCGAGAAAATCTCCCATTACGTGGAAAAAATATGTTCCCTCAAAAGACAATGCGGTATAAATATCATCTCTCTTTATGAATGGAATAATGCCAACCTCATGAAACTTCTATGGAACCTTACGCGTAAAGCGGATAGCCTTTGGGTGCGATGGATCCACTGTTACTATACTAAAGATAATGATATCTTGAATATTAATTTAAAGCAATATTTTTCGTGTATCTTGAAGGCGATTTTAAAGAAGCGACAGTACATCAGTTAGAATATGACATGGGGGAAACTTATGCAGCAAAATCGTTTCAGTACTCGCATTATGTATAAGGACATGTTGGAGCAACACCAATATGTACTACTAAGGAAAATCATGTGTGGAATCTCTTGTCGTTCTACCCCTGCCCCCATGTCCCTTTCGACGACATTCTGTCTGGGTGGTTGAGCTTGGTTAATAGTTGGATCTTCTTGAGTTCCTATATGGTTTCGCCTACGTTGTCCCGATGGTTAGGGAGCCCCGAAAAAATCCGTTATACGCGCCATCTGCGCTTATAATTGTTGATAAGACTGAGTATTTTCCTGATTGGTCCTATTGACATTTTGGATTAAAGGGGAAAATATGGTGTTCATCTCACGAGCAAGGACCCCAACCATATCATGGTTGCTAGCGTCCATTTGTTGCCTAAACGCTGCCTGATTTTTGGTTGTTAGTGTAGGAATTTGGTTCGACGGACCTTGGTTTTGGGCATTTCGACCTAGAGAGCCAGCATTTTGGATTGGCGAAAAAGTGGCCATATTAGGTTGTGTATATGTGGACGTGCCATTATGTAATCCTGTCATATAAGAGGATGGCATTCCATATGGCTGTTCCCTCCATGGCCTAAAAATCTCAAAACCTGGTGGCCTAGGGATTGAAGGTTGTGCCTGGTTTCCAAGATACGTTGAAAAAGGGCCAACTTGAGTATTTGATGGAATATTTGTTGTACTCAAGAAAGGAGGCGCAGTGGTCAAACTAATTGTGGGTATAGTTCCTGTGGACATTGGTATAGAATTATTTGTAGCCATAGATCCCGTGGATGTGGGCATGGCCTGAGAACTATTTACGGCCATAGATCTTGTAGATGTGGGCATGGCCTGAGAACCTGGCATAGAGGTCGAAACATTGGTCGAACTTGCAACGACCGTGCCTGACCCTTGTGGTGGATTTTATCCTCCTTGATCATTGGCAGTATTTTCCATTCTCTTATTATATTTTCTTTTAGGTACTGGTTGTGAACTGCTAGTAGTTTTACCACTTCTGAGGTTCATACAACGTCTTGGTATATTCTAAACTAAAAACAACACAAGCATGTATAAATGAGACTTATGAACCCTTAAACTTTTCGACACTCGTCCCACTGGGTATGCCAATTTGTTTACAATGATTTCTGGTAAACAACCGCTAGTCTTCAAAACTATTAAATATATTTTGGTAATTTGCAGGATCGACTAGAATGATCCTAGGACATGTGTCTGAAAGTTTATATTTTTTATGACTGAGTTCATAATCTAAAGGAATATTTTGAATGCTTAACTAATGTAAAGATAATGCAGTATGTAAAGACGAAATTTGAGTAAAAGACTTAAAAGGCTTCGAAAATAACTATAAAAGACAAGACTCGGAAAAGAAATATATGTAAATGACTTGAATTTGTAAAATTGAGACAAATGTAATTACAAATGGTGTTACACATACATTCTCAATGAAAATTCTTTCTCTTTCACTTGGTACTTGAGCGATATTTTGAGTGATTTGTACAAAATGAACACCCCTGAATCCTACCACTAAGATCCATATTTATACTATTTCGACCCTAACGGTCTTACTCTAATAAAATGCCACGTTGTCTCTTTGCATGCGCTTAGATTTCCTGACGCTTCCACGTGTCTTTCTAACCAAATGAAACATTTTTAAAATTCAAAACATTCCCGCTCGAAGTTCTGAAGTGGGAAACAACGTGACTTCGCCAACATGTATCTTTCAAAAATACTTCGAAATATCCTAAGTCTTTCGTCCCTTCGACTTCGAAGATATTACAACCCATGCCTTGCTTCGATTTAGGAGAAACTTTGACGTAAAGAAACTTAAAAACAATGATGCACAATGATCTTTACTACGATAACGCATCTTCCCGACACATAGCTAGCAACTCTTCATTCCATGAAAGAACGAAACACAATGATCTAGATTGTCATCTGGTTGAGAAAAGCTACGATAGAATCGGTTCCACCTTTTACCTGTTACTTCCCAACAACAACTTGTAGACGTTTTCACCAAACCATTAGATACTACTCCCTTCCTGAACAACATCACTAAACTTGGTCTTCACTTCATTTACCCCCAAGCTTATGGGGGGTATTAGATACATAGCTTTTTTGGTTTTGGGCCTCTAACTGCTTAGTGGGCTTACTGTATTATATATAGTTATACAACAAAAATTATACCTCATACCCCTACTATTATCCCTCTACCCCTACACTTTTTAAACTATTCCAATTCTATCCTTTTAATTTATAAAATAATTTTATTATTTAATATTAACCATTTCACACCCCTACCAAAGTGCATCGGATAACTTGCTATCAAGTTTTCTGATTTGTAATTCTTCTTCACCGGATAACTTGCAGTCAAGTTATCGAGTTTGAAATTTTTCTTCACCGGATAACTTGCAGTCAAGTTATCCGGTTTGTAAATTTTCTTCACCGGATAACTTGCAGTCAAGTTATCCGGTTTGTAATTTTTCTTCACCAGATAACCTGCAGTCAAGTTATCCGGTTTGTAATATTATAAATAACTATTTTATTTACTTTTGGCCACGGTTTTTCCTTGTTGCCAAAACTTTTTTACTTTTTATTTTATTTACTTTTGGCCATGGTTGTTCCTTGTTGCCTGAACTTTTTATTTTTATTTTCGGGTTAGTTAAGAACTATGCACCATCATCATTTTTAAATGGTTTTAGATTTTTTTCCTAACAACCCTTTCATGTTTTCATCATATTTTGACTTCATCAAGATTAAATGTAGTGTCTGCAACGTCCCAAACTACTTTCAGGATTACCGACTAACCCCACAAGTCAACACGAGTCTTTTCATCATACGTTTTCCTTACTCACACGTTGTGGGGTCAGTCAATAATCTTAAAAGTAGTTTGGGGCGTTACAGATACTACATTTAATCTTGATGAAGTCAAAATATGATGGAAACATGAAAGGGTTGTTAGGAAAAAATCTAAGACCATTAAAAAATGATGATGGTGCATAGTTTTTAGCTAATCCGAAAATTAAAAAAAAAAGTTTAGGCAACAAGGAACAACCGTGGCCAAAAGAAAATAAAATAAAAAATAAAATAGTTTAGGCAACAATGAAAAAGCCTGGTCAAAAGTAAATAAAATCGTTATCTACAATATTACAAACCAGATAACTTGACTGCAAGTTATCCGGTGAAGAAAAATTACATACCGAATAACTTGACTGCAAGTTATCCGGTGAAGAAAAATTACAAATCGGAAAACTTGATTGCAAGTTATCTGATGCACTTTGGTAGGGGTGTGAAATGATAAATATTAAATAATAAAATTATTTTATAAATTAAAAGGATAGGATTGTAATATTTTAAAAAATATAGGGGTAGAGGGATAATAGGAGGGGTACAAGTACCCCTATTATTATCCCTCTACCCCTATATTTTTTAAAATATTTCAATTCTATCCTTTTAATTTATAAAATAATTTTATTATTTAATATTTACCATTTAACACCCCTACCCAAATGCATCGGATAACTTGCAGTCAAGTTTACCGGTTTGTAATTTTTCTTCACCGGATAACTTGCAGTCAAGTTATCCAGTTTGTAATTTTTCTTCACCGGATAACTTGCAGTCAAGTTATCCGGTTTGTATTTTTTCTTCACCGGATAACTTGCAGTCAAGTTATCCGGTTTGAAATTTTTCTTCACCGGATAACTTGCATTCAAGTTATCCGATTTGTAATATTATAGATAACAATTTTATTTACTTTTGGCCACGGTTTTTCCTTGTTGTCTAAACTTTTTTATTTTTTTAATTTATTTACTTTTGGCCACGGTTGTTCCTTGTTGCCTAAATTTTTTTTTGATTATCGGATTAGTTAAAAACTATGCACCACCGTCATTTTGAAATTGTTTTAGTTATTTTCCTAACAACCCTTTCATGTTTCCATCATATTTTGACTTCATCAAAATTAAATGTAGTGTCTATAACGCCCCAAACTACTTTCATGATTACCGACTACCCCCACAACGTGTGAGTGAGAAAAACGTATGATGAAAAGACTCGTGTTGGTTTGTGGGGTTAGTCGATAATCATGAAAGTAGTTTGGGGCGTTGTAGACACTACATTTAATATTGATGAAGTTAAAATATGATGGAAACATGAAATGGTTGTTAGGAAAAAAAAATCTAAAACCATTTCAAAATGATGATGGTGCATAATTTTTAACTAATCCGAAAATTTAAAAAAAAAAATAAAAAGTTTAGGCAACAAGGAACAACCGTGGCCAAAAGTAAATAAAATAAAAAATAAAAAGTTTAGGCAACAAGGAAAAACCGTGGCAAAAAATAAATAAAATCGTTATCTATAATATTACAAACTGGATAACTTGACTGCAAGTTATCCGGTGAAGAGAAATTACAAACTGGATAATTTAACTACAAGTTATCCAGTGAAGAAAAATTACAGACCGGATAACTTGACTGCAAGTTATCCGGTGAAGAAAAATTACAAACCGGATAACTTGACTGCAAGTTATCCGGTGAAGAAAAATTAGAAACCGAAAAACTTGATTGCAAATTATCCGATGCACTTTGGTAGGGGTGTGAAATGGTAAATATTAAATAATAAAATTATTTTATAAATTATAAGGATAGAATTGGAATATTTTAAAAAATTAGGGGAGGAGGGATAAATGTAGGGGTATGAGGTATAATTTTCTTATACAACCCATATCTTTGTAAGGAATGCAAACACAGATTCATTTTTCTAATTTCATCTTCCGTAATTCTTTTTTTCTAATTTCATCTTTCCCAGGACCGGCCCTGGGCCAGGGCAACCAGGGCCTCAAAAAAAATAGGGCCTCAAATTTTTTATTTATGGGCCTTATAAATAAAACATTAAATTTTATATATAGAATTTGGGTTGAGATACTAACAAGTATATGACTGTAGCCTAGCGGAAGCGTATAGATGCTTGTGTTTGAAAGGACTCGAGTTTGAATCCTGTTGTCGGTGCAAATATGTTTTGCTTTTTGTTTTTTTCTGTCTTTTTGAATGTGTTTGAAAGGACTCGAGTTCGAGTTTTTTTCTGTCTTTTTGAATGTGTTTGAAAGGACTCGAGTTCGAATCCTGTTGTGGGTGCAAATATGTTTTGCTTTTTGTTTTTTTCTGTCTTTTTTTAATGTACTCAGCGCCATTAAATTTGTTATGGACACACCAAATTTGCAACAATTCTCCATCTTTATTGCCATTAAATTTGTTACTGGATATACTTTTTTTTTGTTTTTTTTTAAAACTAATAAATCTTAATATTAATATATAGATAAATATTAACCTAATAAAAATTCACCTCTTTCTCTCTAACAAAAGGAAAAATAGTGACTTTCTCCTCTCTTCTTCTTTGAAACAAAAGGGAAACATAAAATTCAAAAATCAAAATTCAAGGTTAGTTTTCAATTTTTTTTCTTTTTAAATTGGTAATTTCTTCTTCTTATTTATTGTTTATTTTTCAATTGGTATAAATTCTTCATACAAATTAAATTTCAAGTAAATGTTAATTTTATTTACTAATTATTTTTTAATTTTTTATTTATCAGTTCAACTTTAACGTTGCGAAATTTATCGGTTCAACGTCAACGTTGTGAAATTTATTGGTTCAACTTCAACTCTTCGGGATTGAAGTTGTTGAAGTCTTACTTGCGGGCTACCATATTACAAGAAAGACTTAATGGATTAGCATTATTAGCGATTGAAAATGATTTGTTGGAGAATATACAATATGAAGACTTGATTGAAAAACTTGCTTCAAAAATTGCTAGAAGGAAGACTTTTTTTAAGTAGTTGGAATGTATTTTGATAATATTGATTAAAATATGAATTTTTTTTGGTGGTGCTATTGATATTATTTTTTTTTAAAGAAAATTATATTATATATTAGGGGCCGTTTTCATTATTTGCCCAGGATCTCCAAAAAGTCGGGACCGACCCTGATCTTCCCGCTATGCATAACTTCATCTTCTACCTTGCAGCCATACTTCAAGTGTAATAGATTGGGTGATTTTCACTGCAAAACTAAATTATCATAACTATTGAAAAATCTTTATAAACGGTTGTTTAATATGTCTTGTATCTTTAATTCATCTCTAAATGTTCAAAAGTTTTTTATTAATATTTTCATCTTTATTTAAAAAACAAGAAATATAATACTACAAAATTCCATTCTTGTGGAAGAGAACTGTGTGTAATTAAAATTTTAAATACCTAAAGAAAATACATAAGAGAACTGTGTGTAATCAAAATTTTAAATACCTAAAGAAAATACATAGGTATCTGACAATCATAGTGAAATCTAAATAGAAAGCAAAATACTTTTTTGTCCTTTATTTTAACCTCGGAATTCATTTTGGTCTCTTAACTCCAAAAAGTGTTATATTGGTTCCTTAACTTTTCAAAATGCGTCATTTTAGTCTTTTTTTTGTCACATTAGCGACGAAAAAACTCAAAAATTGGTCGATAAATCAGTCGCTAATATAACAAAAAGACTAAAATGATACATTTTGAAGAGTTAAACGACTAATATGAAATTTTTTGAAATTAAGAGACCAAAATAACCGCGAGGCTAACATAAGGAAAAAAAGATATTTTTCCTAAATAGAAATATGGTTTCCGAGGCACAAGTTTATATGAAACAACGAACTTCCACAAATGTCATATTAGTACAAGTATTGAATATAGTGAATCTTTTTAATTTTTGTTATTTTATAACTACATTTGACATAGTATCAATATCAATATCATGTGAGAGACACAAATTCGACATAATATCAAACAAACAAAAAATAATTTTGGTGTGTCGATTTCTAACTTAGAATCAAATAAAAATCGTTCAACAAAATAATGCCAACAATCATCGTTGTCATTGAAATTATACCATTAACATATTTTTATAAACTCACAATTTAGCTTTAAGTTATACTATTTTTTTGTGATATATAACTTGTAGTATTTTAATATGGGAAAAAAGGAAATGCACTGACAGTGTAAAGTATTTTTACACTCTCAACCAATGAGAGACATGCATCAGAATAAAGTCCATTTTTAATTTTAAAAAACTGTAATTACATGGCAAATTAAAGCATTTTGATTGGTTACACTGACAGTGCACTATCTTTGAACTCTTTTAATATTAAAATTTTATACACATATATGATATATATTAATCTATAAAAAAGTAATACTTTATTTTAGTATTAAACTTCTATACACAATTATATTTTATTAAAATTTTCAATTTTAATAAATAACTTAATTACTATAACTTTTGTTCTAAAACTCATTAATTGAAAAATAAATTTAATAAAATATATTTTTAAATATATAAATAAATTCAAATTAATGAAATTTTTTATCATTTTAAATAAAAACGCCGTCATAAAACGAAAGAAAATATTATTTTAAAAAAAAACATGAAGTATGAAACAATGCTAATAGTTGTTACCAAAAAATAGCAACAAAAGTACTATTAGTAAATCAACGTAAGCAACACTGTAATTAGGGTTCAACTTTTTAGCTCCAAATTTTCTACTCCCACATGAATCTCCTTACTTCCAACATGCCACCGTTGCGGGTATTCCTCCCGGAAGAACTTGTTGTTGAAGTGCTTTCCTTTCTTCCTGTCAAAACACTCCTGCAACTGAGATGTGTCAGTAAGTCATGGAAATCACTCATCTCGGATCCAACCTTTGTCAAACGACACCTTAATCTGCACGGAATGCGGACCTCACACTTGTATCTTCTTCCTTGGGTGATGTATCCTTCACCGCTTTTCCTTTGTTGAAGAATCCTCCTATCACTATCAATCTTCCCAAGGATCCTCACCATCAATTGAATGATAAGGACTTCTTCTATATGGTTGGTTCCTGCAATGGTCTGCTCTGCTTATTATGTGATTCTTGGGCCAATGGTTATATGGAGTGGTATCTTCATTTTTGGAATCCCGCCACGAGGACAATATCAGAAAAATTAGGGTATTCTAGTTACGAGAACCTATGTTTCTATTGTAATTTGACATTTGGTTATGATGATTCATCAGACACTTATAAGGTGGCCTATTTCATTCCAAATAGAAGAGAGGTTAGGGTTTTTAGTTTGGGAAATAATGTTTGGACAATTATTCAAAATTCTCCTCTGGATCATTATCACAGGATGTATGTTGTTAATTTGAGTGGTAGCTTTAATTGGTTGGCGATTCATGATTACACCGGTAAAGGGGAAATTATTTCACTGATTTGAGGACAGAGACACATACACAGTTTCACATACACAGTTTCTACCCCCTCAGGGTTTTGACAAACGGCTAACTATTGAATCAAAACTAAGTGCGTTAAATGATTGTCTTTGTTTTTGTCATGATTTCAATCAAACTCATTTTATTATTTGGCAAATGAAGGAATTTGGAGTGGAAGACTAGGGGTGGAAATAGGCTGGGCCGAGCTAGGCTTTGCCAAGCCTAAGCCTGGCCTGTCAAAATAAATGAAGTCTAAGCCTGTCCTGTGGCCTATCGTAGGCTTATTTTTTAGGCCTGAGCCTGGCCTTTTCGAAGGCCTAGTTAGCCTGTTAGCCTATATAAAAGCCTATTTGTTTTAGACATATGTATATAAGCAATTAAAATAATATTTAAATAGACTAACTAACTAAAAGACCAAGAGACTAAAAATTTATTTGCATTGACTTATTTTAACTTACCTCTTAGCATAAGTTCTATGAGACTATTTGTTTAAGAGAACTCATGAAAACAATGTTCATCAGATGTTTTCATCTTATTTTCAAAAGTTTTTCAAGATAACCAAATTTTATTTATGTATTGTAATTCAAAGTATAAAACATATCATAATGATAATAAAAAATATTCATATTTATTTAAATAGGCCGGCCTGATAGGCTTAAAAGGCTTCTTTTAGGGCCTGAGGCCTAGCCTTTTTAACTAAATAGGCTTATAAAAAAGCCTAGGCCTTTTCTATTTAAAAATAATGTGTGGTCTGGCCTGAGCCTATATAGGCTAGCCTGTAGGCCTCTGTTATTGGCCTGGCCTATTTCCACCCCTATGGAAGACTCTTGGACTCAATTCCTTAAAATTAGTTATCCTAATAATCTTCTTCAAATAGATTTTCCATTTAATGAAATCGACCA
This sequence comes from Vicia villosa, assembly GCF_029867415.1. Classification (NCBI taxonomy): domain Eukaryota; kingdom Viridiplantae; phylum Streptophyta; class Magnoliopsida; order Fabales; family Fabaceae; genus Vicia; species Vicia villosa. Next base: position 76,524,826 of record NC_081185.1, on the reverse strand, counting down.
TTGTTGGTTGCCATTACGCCTTTCAGAGAAGAATGATACACTATTATTGATGGACAAAATTCCAAGTCATATAATTCTGTATAATTGTAGAGATAATAGATTTAAAGGAGTACAAATATTTTTGCAAGACGTTGCAAAGGATTACGTTGAAAGTTTGGTTTGGTATTGTTGAAAGTAAGTTTCTCTACAATGATTGAGTTGTTTGAATTTGAGTTAATACATTTTTGCTATTGCTATATAACATGTGTGACCATTTTCTTATGATGACTTTGATTTGATTGTATTGATGAGTGATTATGTATCGGTTAAAACAGTATGACATTGAATCTGTTTTGCTCTTTTTCTTTGATGACATAACACCCATTTTGTATTGCTTATGCCTAGATAGGAAGTTATTCGGTTCCAACTCAGATTTCTTCAACCAATTCTTATTTGGATTTTTTCTATATTTGTAGGCTTCCAAAAGTATTAAGTTTCTAAGCCAGTGATATCAACAAATATGTATGGGACACGGTGGCTATGGTTGTTTTTCTAATCTTAATGAGCATAGGTTGCTTCTGTAGCAAGCTTGATGAGGCTAACAAGGCTTTCATGTCTTCAAAATCTTGTGTTCTATTGTATTATGCTTTTCATCTAAAGAGAGAGTATGTTGTTCAGTCTTGATTTTGTTGAAAAATAACAGCTAAATAAGACCTAATATGATTGTCAGTCTATAGTGATGAAACTATTTTGTAGTTGCAAGCTTATTTTGTAATATCTCTTGAGTTATGCTTTGTTGTTCTTCCAATGTGGTCCTACTAACCTTATTTTGCATTTCTCTATTATTTCTGTTCCATTTATACTTCAATGCTAATTGCTGCTTGTTTGCATGGCTAACAAGTATCACTGAAAACATTCATTTAAACTTGAACTCCATCATTTTTTAAGTGATTGGTAGTTTATCCAATGGAATTCAAAATGAAGATCAAGTCTAATTCACACAAACAGTTTTTGTATTTAAAACAAACAACACAGCAGTTATTGGTTTTACTCAATGGCAGGAATTGGTAGTGAAAAGACTATCAAGAAACTAGCAATTTATTAAGATCTTTTTCTACTACGCATTTGATATGTTAATTTTCTATCATAATTGACGTATTTAGTTCTCATTGAGATCTCCATTTTTTCATTAGAGTCGACAATCTCTGACGTCTAGAATATTCTTGTTTGTGTCAATTCTTGTATTTATCAGTGTCCCTTTCATCATCCCCTTTTAAACTCAATATACTATGTAGAACCAATTAGGTGGAACCAATTAGAGCATTTTCAATGGTGCAGACTATTTTTAGATACCCATTATAAAACACATCATCTATAAGCAGCTCATCCAATTTTCATTAGTGCACTTCTACATAAGTCATATTAGGTCTCACAATTTTTTATATATATTAATATTTTATTCAACTAAAATGTTAAAAAAATAATAGTTGTTGCTGAAAGACGATTCTGATTTTATTACTGTTTTATTCCAAGGAGACGTTGCAATGCGTTGCAACGATTGATCAGGTTGACCAACTCCTGCAAGACAATTTTAATTTTATTATTATTTTATTTCAAGGAGACGTTACACTGCATTGCAACGGTTGACTAGGTTGGCCAACTCTAATGGCTGAAAAACAGAACAATATGTTTGCCATGTCGGAGGACTTTAGAAAAATCTCCCATTGCAACGGTTGATCAGGTTGGCCAACTCCAATGGCTGAAAAACAGAATAATATGTTTGCCATGTCGAAGGACTTTAGAAAAATCTCCCATTGAAGGCACTCTTAGGTAAATCAAAGTATTATTTAAAACATTAAAAAGGTTGTGGGATGCATGTATTGTTTTGTTTCTTTTTGTTTAGTCATATGCATACATTTGCCTTTTAAGTAGAATAAAAGTACGGAATTATAAAAAAAAATTAATAATTTAATTTACTATCTATTTAATTATGTTGAATTAATAAAGAATAATATTGAATTTTTTAAATTTTAATTTATTATTATAAAAAAATAGAACTAAACACAAATAATAATGTTTTATCTTTTATCATATATATTTAATAAAAATGAATTTATCATAGAATAGATCTTTTTAAATATAATTTATATATATTATTTAAAACATTAAAAATGTTATGGGATGCATATATAGTTTTTGTTTCTTTTTGTTTAGTTATATAAGTACATTTTCTTTTTGGTGAACACTCCAGTACCCATCACATTTTAGAGGGTACCGATACCCATGTGACATGTATTGTTTTGATTGGTCCACCTAATTAATGTTATTAATATTATTTTCATTATAAATAATTATTATATTAATAAATATTATACTATTAAATTTATAAAATTATAATATTAACCAAACAATTTCGGTTTCTTTATTTTTTCTTCTTCTTCTTAATTTGTATTATTTTCAAGCAGACTCTTCTCCTGTTCTCCACAACCGCCGACTGACTTTCTTCTTCCTCTTTTGCTAAATTTCTCTGCAACCCCACATCACTGAACACCATAAGGGAACCTCTCGCAGTTACAGCGACACATCTCCGCAATCACACTTCATTGAACGTCATAAGAGAATCTATCGCAGTTACCAGCGACACATCCTTCCACCACACCTCTTCTTTATCGAATTGCACTTTGTGGATTACATGTCTGAGCATTTCTTCTGATGTCAGTAAGTATTCATCATTTTCTCTTCAATGCTTCTTCCAAAACCCTAGAAAGTTGCAAATTTTTTGATAAATAAAACAAATTTATAACAGTGTTAATGGTTTTGTTTTGTGTTTGTTGGTTGTGATTGATTTTAGGAATAAGAGTTAAGGAAGCTGTTGAAACCAAAAAAGCACCAGCACCATTGGACCATATTCCCAAGCAAACAAAGTCAATAACCTTCTCTTTATATCTGGCGTCCTTCACCTTGTTCCCAAGGTTTTCCTTCTAGCACCATCTTTATAATGTATACCATATGTTTGTGTTTTTGTGTGTAAAACTGCAAAAGATTTATGTGAGTGAACTTTGTTATGTGTGAACACGTGAGCTAGAATTGCAAGCCATATAAATTTCTTGTTAACAACGAGTCGACTCAGTAATAATACTAACGAGTGTTGTAGCATAGTAAGCCAGTATATGTTAGTTCTCGTACGATTTAAATATACTCCCAAACTCAACTATGCCACTGGTTAATGTTAATAAGTTAGTCAGAAATGAATGTATCATTGTAAGAAAGTCCCACGTCAAAATAACTAGCCGAAGTGAGGACAACAGCCACAAATGTACGATTTCTCGTGAGCCGGGGTATCTTAAGATTTTCGAATAAGGGAAAATGTGGGTTCCTTAACTGACTGCCCTGGAGTTGGTGGTATCTCTTGACTGCAGAAGTGTCCCCATCAAACATATTATCATAGATAAATAACCAAAAATAGAAATCAAAATTTAATTACCGATAACTCAATCAGAAAAAATAAAAAGTTGAAGTCTGTATACCTAATCTCCAAGGAAAATGTATGTCCTTCTGCATTATAAGAAGTATTGACTTTAACAATAGGAGTCCCAGCCTGAGAGTACCTGTACATTTGCCGATCAGTCATAGTATGAAATTAGCATAATAATGCTGGAAAAGAAAACCCAAAATACAAACCACGATAAGGATTTGTACATTCGAACATGATTGTTAATGTTTTCCAATCTTATGTAGCTGTGATTATAATATAGTATTGTTACTCAGAATAAACTTGTTGTATATATAGTGAGACAGTGTTAAAAATGATATTATGGTGAATAAAAAGTTGTGACTTCTGATAACTGACCTGTGCCAAGTACTGGGTCCATGAGAAGAACATGTCTCTCTGAAATGTCTTTAGGGAGCTTCTCATAAATAAGCTTATAGAAAGAAAACATTGTGATAAGTTACATTTCAAGACTTAACTAACAAATTCAAGAAAGAATAGAGTAAAATATGGAAACTGATTACCTGAGTTTCATCACCTCCACGGTGGATGAGAATTTTTCCTATTTTTATTCCTTTACAGCATGCACGTAAAGCATTTTCCATGCTTTCACCACTGTAAATTATGGTAAGTTATAAATTTTCCTTTCCTTAATGAATAAAACAGCTGAAGAAGTAGTTGCTTATCAAAAAAATAAAACTGAAGAAGTCGTTAGAAAAAAATACCTTCGAATAACAAATACTCCACACAGTTTCTTACAAAAATCAACTCCAATATAAATTGATCCTGAAATGTGGAAAAAAATGATGTAGCAGTCTTTCTCTTTGTGATAAATTTAATCAATTGAATGATATATCCTCTTCCTTAGACAAACCTGTAGGTGTGATAACTTGTTTTTCTGTAAATGGCAAGTAACCAAGACCATCTTCCACAACCTGTTATGTCCAGTGATAATAATATTAGTTTGTTAGTGGAGGTTGTAAACCCTGTCACATTGTATAAAGCATGACCTACCAAACGAATTAGCCGATCTGAATAAAAAACAAAGTCATGCTTGGATATTTCTGTATCCCGAATAAGAGTGTGCATGCCTCTAGTCTGTAAGAAAGCTCAAACTTTAGAAGTTTGCATGATAAATTCTCCTTGGAGCAAAATAATAAAACAGAGTTTTGTAGGAGGAAATGCCGAATACGAAAATCACCTGGAAAGTAGATTGTATCACATGTAAATTTGGATATATCTTACAGAGGTTATGTTGGCCAAGCTTAGTGCGGATATGTTGAACGATCAAGTCAATTGCTACACGATTATCTCCCCCACGAGGTATGATTATGTCAACATACTTTTTGGATGGAAGAATAAAATCATCGAAGGCAGGCTTAACAAACTTAGCATACTGAAAATTTAGTATGATATTCCGTATCAGCCACAGAATTTCATGTATCGGTCGACAGTCATGAAATAATGTTGTACAAAGGCAAAACCAAATGCTTGTTCAGAAAAGAAAAACAGAACAAACCAAATTCCAACATGCACTCAACCTATCATGTTAGTAGTTACTAGTGTCATTCTCGAAAAAAAAGCAACGCATAGATGTGTAGAGAAATATAGGAATAGGATCGCAATACAAGCAAGAAAAATATTATATTTTTTATGCTAAAATAACATGTCTTTTTTTCATTTAAAAAAAGAAGAAAAACCATTTGATGATTTAGTGCACTATTGTATATTTAAGACATGAAACATCATAATGCAAGAGTTTCAGGATTAGTTGTTCACTTGTTTGCATATTATATGGCAATGCAATTTTGGCTCAAAGCATATCTTCCTTTACAATTAGTGGGACTTGTTGTATCTAACACTAGTTTGTCTCTGCTACTTCTTTGTTATCTTGCTAACAAAAAACATATTTTATCAATTGTAAGATATAAATAAAAATAAAAATTGTTACTTTTTACAAGAGAGGAACAATGGTAGCGTGAATAATCTTAGTTTTCTCCACAAGAGAGTATTTGCTCATTCTAACTTTATATATATATATATATATATATATATATATATATATATATATATATATATATATATATATATATATATATATATATATATATATATATATATATATATATATATACTCCAAGAGTAAATTAAAAATGTTACTCCAATTCACAACTATTGATTTTGTTTTAATCTTATGGTCCTAAATTATGCTTAATTATTGTCATGTGATCAATCTCAAACCGTATCTTCTTAAAAGGGATTAAATCTTAAACTGAATCAAATCTTAAAAAACGAAATCCCAAATATCCATGGTTGTCTCATATATGTATTGCGTTGTTGTTGGTTTGGTGATAGGTTTGTTAGTGTTACTTTATATTCATTCCCTTCGTGATTTTACATTAAAACACCGTAAGAAAGCAAGGAATTATCAAGGTCAGAACTTGAAAACAAATGAGTCATTTATTTTTATTACTTTTTCATGTGGTGCAGACAATAAATGCGGTAGGAGTAACGATTGTAAAGTAGACATTCAATTCATAAAGATTATAAATTGTGTAGCAAGCATGGATAATGGTGAAGATGCTGATGATGTCGGGAGGAACAATGGTAGTTATGTGGATAATGAATAAGGAAAAGAGGATTTGGATGATTACAAAGATATAGGTGAAATCTCAGATGATGATATAAGAGATATGAAATTTGAATCAGAGAAAAAAGCTTGTGAGTTTTATGAAACATATGCAGAATATCATGGGGTTGCTGTAAGAAGAGATGAGATTGACCGTGATTTCAAAAAAAATATTATTATGCGCCAATTAGTTTGTAATAGAGAGGGGAAAAGACATAAGAAACATATGTTAAGGGTTGATCGACATAGGGGGCCAAGGCCAATCACTCGAACAGGTTGTCTTGCTCGGTTGTGTGTGGCATATGATGTAGTGACTAGAAGTTGGAGAGTTGTTGCATTTGAATCCGCTCATAATCATAAGTTAACTCCACATCGGTTTGTTCATTTTATTCCTAAGTATCGTCGACTGAGTGAAGCTGATAAAGCGCTTGTTGATGGCTTGCATACATGTGGTGTTAGAACATGTCATATTTTGGGTTTTATGTCGTCTTCACTGCAAGTTCATTAAATAAAATATATTACATCCACCATCTATAAATTTATTGTAAACACATTATAAGAAATAAGATGAGTACCTATCCAATATGACCAAAGAACTTCCTTTATACAACAACTTTTTGTTTCGGTTGGAGCGTGACGTAATTGATCCGTCATCATCTTTTCGTTGCCGCTTTGAATTTTTATCTTTGACCATACCTGAGTAGAAAAAGCACATGCATAATTTTTTGTTGTGTTTCTATAGTACAAAAAATTTGGGTGAAAATGATATTACCTGTAGAAACAAAAAGTGATGTGAATAGAAGCAAAACTAATGCTAAAATATGGAATAATTATTTATACCTACGTTTGAAGTGAATGGTTGTATGGTTGTAGATACTAGAGTGGTGTGAGTGGAGGAGGAAAATAGGAGTGGGGTGGGCCCAGTTAATAGTTAATGAGAGGTTATATTATATAGTATATAAAAAAGAGGAGAACGTGTGTTATTGAATGGATAGTAGGAAATGGTCTAAATGACAGTGGAACCATAAAATCTTCAATTAATTCAATTTAATTGAAAATAATTATTCAACTTATGCTAGAATTCACCATAAAACAAATAATAAAGAAATATGTGAAAAACATCTAAGGGGGAATGTGGCTAATTTTAGCTATTACTTTGTATTCATGAATTATTGAAATAAAAAGTATAAAGTAATTAAATTAAATAAAACAAATGACAACTAAAGATAGAAAAAAATTGCAAAATAATTAAAAAAAATAACAAGACCACCCTAAATTTTAGTTCCAAAACTTAGCGCGTGTTAGGTTCTATGGTGAAAAAAAATTGATTTTGAGTGAATTAATTATTTAAAATTGATTCTGGATAAAAATGAGTTAAAGATAAAGTGATTTATATTTGGAGAAATTTTTGCAAAAGTGAGTTGAACAATAATTTCTAGTATAAAAATCACATTTAAAAGTCACGTTTGATTAAAAACTACAAATTCTAGCTTCAAGTAGAATCAATTCTGAAAAGTATAATCAATTTTGCTCGAGACTACTGTAGGTACTCCTTAGCAAAATGGTCTAGCTGAGAGATTCAATCGAACAATTCTAAAAAGGATTAGTTGAATGTTGGTTAGTGACTAACAACCTTGCACGAGCAACCGCCGGTGACTAACAACCAATGACATGTTGAGTGATCTGATTTATGGTATCACTTACTACATCATTTGTGGGAGGTTATTAAAAAAAATGATAATTTCAGTAACTATTCAATAAAATCGCCCCATTAACTCTAATTAAATCAAAATAATTATTATTAATTAAATAACTATTCATACCATATGTTTAATAAAAATATTTCAAATAATATTGATACGATTATGTTTACATTCCTTTTGGTACGGTTGGTGAATTCGATAAGTCGTTGGCTTTGAATTGGGGTTCAGAAGTACCTTGCAAAATCAAGGCATTCGGGTGGAGATGTCTTATTAATAGGCAGTGAACCTTAATCCATTAATCACAAAAGAAGTGCATCAATACGAAGGCGAATATTGATCATACAATTAGAGTGGCTCTCCATACTACAAAGGTCGCTTGGGAACACATGCTTATCTTTCTATTGTTCTATGCTATCAATAAAGAATAAGAGAAGCAAGGTCCATAAAAGTTTTAAATACGCTCGACATAAATTTATAAGATATGAAATAGTAAGTTTGGTTCACCATGTTCTACCATTATAGGGTCCAATCATACTAAAAAAAAGGAGTTTGATCCTAGCTTAGAAGGAACACTAGCTATATGCTTAACACATGCAAATGTTTTTACAAGAAAGATATATAGTGGTGGTGTACATAATTTGTTGTGGATTGATATCTTGACAATATCTTGAGCATTCTTTAAGTTGGATGCTCACTTCAAAGAAACTCTCTTGTATGGAAGAGATTCACTGACCTTTGAAGAAGCCCCTAATGACAAACCCCATAATATCCACCATCAGATTCAGAAGTCATCACTAGCACAGGTTCAACATCAGAATCTTCTCTGGCTATGTTTACTTCTTCTAATTTCCTTTCTTTGTTTTACCAACCGTCCTTAGCAAATTGACCAAACCTATTACAGTTGTAACACTGAACCTTTTTCTTGTCAAGCTTCTCATTTCCCTACTGATGTTTCTTTTCATCACAGTTGGAGGCTTCTGACTTCGGAACACCATCACCATGTCCATTCTTGGCTTCGGACCAAGACTTCTTCTGACTCTTCTTACCAGAAGACGCCTTTAGAGCTTGTTCTACCTCTCTTTCAGAGGTTCTCTCAGTCAAATGCAACTCTTGTACCTCTAGTCTACTCTGCATCTCTTTAATTCTCATGGTGCTGAGATCTTTAGAATGATCAATTGCATTACTGTTGTTGAACAACGCCTTCTAATTTTTCTTCCTCATATATATTTGCGCGTTTCTCTGTTCCTTCGTCGCATCTACTGCAAACGGAACGCAACCATCGGTGACAAGATCAAGAACGTCTTGAGGACCAAACAACACACGCATCTGAATCATCCACTGATTCTAATTTTTTCCATTAAACACTGGAAGCTTTGCATTCAAGTTATTTCCACCGTTTATCTTTGTTCTTGTGCACTGAAACTCACTTAGATCTCACCAAAAACTTGTGTTTCTCAATCCTACAAAATCAAGAAATATAATTTTGTTACGATTCCGATCGTGAATTCAAGAAACAAAATTAATCACACACGCCTCACGTACACTCGTATTTCCCTAGGAATCAAACCGTATCTCTAGATACCAATTGTTGGTGCACAAGATTGAAGATGGAAGAAGACAGAGAAGAGAACGTAACAAATTCTCAATGGTAAAAAATTCAGTTATAGTTTCGCTTTACCTGACTTGTTTAAATACAAAAGATTAAACTGCCAGGTAGGCACAACTAAAAAATGCTGAGTAGTTTTTTTTTTTATAATAATGAATATGTGTAATAAAAAATTATTAAATAACTAAGTAAAACAAATAATAAAGAAATGGGTGAAAATATCTTATGGAGAACGTGGTTAGCTAAATTTAGCTATTTTTTTATTACTAAATTATTGAAATAAAAATTATAAAATAATTAAATTAAATAAAATAAGAATAAATAATTAAAGTGACAATAATATCCTTAAAATTTTGACACAAAAAATTGTTAAAAGACTTAATAACTTTTATATATAATATAAGATAAAAAAATAAAAATAAAAGAATGTTAGTAGTAAATAAATGAATATGAAAAATTACTAAATAGTCTCAAACTTTTATCAAAAACAAATTATTAAAAAAAGAAGAAAAAAAATTGTTAGTGAAATAATCGGTTACATATTTTAAAATTTTAAAAATAATTAATAAAAAAATAATAATAGTTAGTGGAATAAAAGTTAGGTTTTTTTTATAGTTAGTGGAAGAAACATTAGTTTTTTAAATGATAATTAAATAAATAAATAAAGATGAAAAAAATTGCAAAATAATTTAAAAAGTGACAAAACTATCAAAATTTTGGCTCCCGTTAAGCATTCAAAATTAAGAAAATATTTTAGATTCAATGCATTGAATACACCTAATCTTTTTTAAAAAAATTAATTATTTATATTTTTAATGCATTTAATACATATATTTTAGGTAAAAACATATCTTTTTACTTTATTAAACAATTATATATAACAAGTATATATAAGATTAAGGTAGTGATTCAATAAAATCTTCGTTAACTATTCAATTTATTGTATCATTTATTTGGTCCATTTAAAGCCATCGATGCAAGACAAGACATTATAACTTAATCTAAAAGTTAAGACAATAGGCTGTGATGGAATGAAAATAAACTAGTAAATGAAATAAATATCATTCAGAATTACGGTGGCAACAAATTTCAAGGATAAAGCACACCGGGCCACACATAAGGCCAAACAACAACCCAGTTTATAACATAAATACAAAAACTACTGCTAAAACAACAAGACCCAGCCTAAAAACCATCTGCCTGCTTCAGCATCTACAATATACTAAATCACCCTAAAACCGCAAAACAAATGATGTTACACAATTGAAATTATGGAGCTACCACCAAGAAAAAGACCAGCACAACGGAACACCGGCGGAGCTAAGATCCAACGCAGCTCCGAACCGAAGGGCACCATACTGCAAAGATCACCAAGCAAACGCCTCAGACTAATACAAACGACAGATTTGAACCGAAAAACTTCACTTGCAATAAAAATAGATAAAATGAATTTAGCATGATAAATGGAAATATATCTACCGTCATGAATGTAAGGTGGGGGATTGTAAAATTATATTTATTTAAATAACCGGTCATTGTCTAGGCAACTCAACCCGTAATTGCAATTTTTCATATCATACAAATTAATGTATCTATGCATAATTTCGCATTTCAACATATATATGAATATATACAGGTCATTATCTATGCATATATTCAGGTCATTATCTATGCATAAATTTTGTATTCAAATTTCAAGCAAATATCAAAATTCACCACCTTATGCATATATTCAAATCCTGAAATGTAGAGTAGGAACCATCTGAGGAATAATATAAGGTTGATCATCAGCCATCTGCAAAGAAAGCAGCAGATACGCCATTTGATTACCACATCACGGAGTAACATTGAAAGATCAAAGATGAATGCAGAAAGAAAAAAATGCTTTAAAGAAGTTCGAGGAAATCAGAACATAGATCTTTAGTATAGCACCTGAAGAAACCTTTCCAATCTTGTACTTTATGAAGCATAGTAGAGAAGTACAATATTTTATGCTATCTGACCAAAAGGTTGCAGTCTTTCCCGTTCTAGTAGTAGCTCTTATGCCAACTCATATCCATCCTGCATTGTCAGTTACATCGCAGTTCAACTTTCCTTATACCCGATTTTCTAGATACATACATCTGAAAGTTGCATAATGTTACTTTGACCCAACCAACCACGAATTCAATCTACTTTGGTTCTAAAATTGTTTGTACACTATGATTTGATTCACTAACCAAAAATAACGGTTCAGTTATTTTAACTTCAGTACAGTTTGGTTCGACGGTATAGTTCAGTTCCTAGTTTTTTTTAACAGCCTTAATAACATGTGTTGAAAAAATTAAAAGTGGATGAAATATTTTCGATGAAAGTTCAAAATTACCTTGTAGAAGCTATAAGCTGAGTTGACTAAGAAATCAGAGTAAGTAGGAAAATCATATTCCACTTGTCTCATATGAGACAAATAGTATGTGTTAGAAATATCATTGCTTCCTAATACCACAAAAAAGAGACTATTGGCTAAGATGAAATTTGTTCTATCTTCACCAACAAGTCTTTTAAGTCTCAAAATGTAATCTTTGAACAAGTATAGTTGTCCAGACATAGATATAGCTACCTGCTTAAACAGAGTAAGGAAGAATAGTTGATAAACAGAGTAAGGAAGAATAGTTCATAAATGAAAATACCAATTTTTTTTAGTAATATTTTTGGGGCTGATGAAAAAAAATGTTTACCTCTAATTTTGATGTCATAGGATCATATCCTGCACCACCAGATGCAAAGTTCACACCTGTGAGCAATTCACTAGGCTGCAGATTTGGATCCAAATATGCTGGTAGATACTCTTTTATTCCTAATTCTGAAACTGATAGTACAATTTAAAATTAAAAACAAAAAACAACTATATTAAAATTCACATCTTAGATTAAATTATTTAGTATTTCTTTTGTTTACTTTGGGTTTATCATATAAGCATTAGTAGCACTGCTTAAAATAGCTTCTTATGACATGTTAATAAACTATTTTCAGCTTATTTTCACAAACTATGGTCAAAGTCGTATTAAACTTTTATCTATAATTTAACACAGACAAATTAATTAGATGCACTATTTAACTACAATTGAACAATAACAAATATTTTATGAGATTCTATTTAGTTAGGACATTCTATTTGGCTACGATTTGTCACAAATTTTTTAATTTGACCATTTTTTTATAGAAAGAATTTATAATAAGACATAGACATGTGTTATAAGTGACCGAATCACTCAATACAATATTAAGATTTTAGCCCTTGTCATTTCGATTAGTAATTAAAAGAAAATGAGAGTAATATAAAACTTATGTTACCTATAAAATCAGACGGAACTTTTCCGTTGCTAAATCTTCCGTATGGAATTCCTCCTTTAAAATCTCTTCCATAAGGAGGGTAATTGCACCGAGACGGTGTTGACATATTGTTGTTATTTCCAGTATCCATGATTGAATCTCCAAACACAAACACCGTTGTAACCGAAACATTTGGCAGCAGTTTCAAAACAGCCTTTGTTTTGCAAAAAATAACTAAAAATATTGTCAAACGGAGAAATGTAGTGGAAAATAGATAAGAATGTGTTTGGAACTTCATAATGTATAGAAATGGTACACTACTAATACAACTGTATATAGTTTTTGTTTAGAAAGTTTTCTCCTTCTACTTCAATATCAATATGAATGTAGATCAATAATAATAGTAGTAATGACAAAAATTGAAGGGTATTTATTTGTGCTGTGATGAGAGATTGTTATGCAATGAAGGTAAAGTTTTGTCAGTAGTTTACTAGATTCAGTATGAATAGATTGAATTGGCATTAAATAAGTTGTGCGACTATGCCTAAAGACTTAGTAAGTGTTACTTTCAAGAAACCCAATTGGGTTGGTATAAGGACCCACGCTAGACATTAGTGAATTTGTTTTGTAACTTCCAATAATCAATTGCCACAAATTTTTACCAGGAACTCCTTGGTTCAATTCTGCTGCAGTGAATCTTCTTTCTAAAGCCAAGCATAAGATTAATGGGACTTCGAGTCTGCAGTACCAAATTCTTCACTTGATAGATGCTCTGGATTTTGCTGAGATTGTTGATAAGAATAGGGAAACAAATGGTTGTGCTAATGCTCTTGCTCAAGAAGGGAGAATTTTGAAAGAGGAGTGCCAAATTTTTTGGGATCCTCCTGATTTTGTGCTTCAGAATCTTAAGGTAGATTTAGAGGGTGTGTTTGTTGCTAGTCCTGTAGTGCAGTAGGTTCTTTTGTTTGGGCTTCGGCCCTCCTTATGACCAAAAAAAAAAAATTATGCATGGAACTCCATTCAGTTTGACTGGTAGGAGACTCTTTGAAACTAAAAATTGGTAAAGTGGATGCAAAAAGAACTTACAGGGTAGACTTAGAATTTGATTTTGTGGTTCCGGCGACGGAGCTATTTGCGATTCGATACGGCGTGGTGTTCATGGCGTTGAATCGGGGGAGATGGCCGCGTATTAGGCTGCCTGCGTCGGAATCGGAAGCGATTGCGGTGGCTGCAGGGTGGAGTCGGAGCTTCGTCGAAATGGATGGAGGTCGCGTCGGACTCCCGGCCGGAAACGCTGGCTGGTGGCTGGGAGCAGTCCAATCATGGGTGTTTAGGTTATCTCTATTTGATTTTTCTGAAATGCAAAATTGATTCGATGGAAATGAGAATAGAGTAAACCATAGGTTATCTCTGCAATTATATAGATTTTTTATTTATTTTGTTTAAAAAAATCATGAAATATCAATTAAGTAAGACAAATGGTCATTTTTTATTCGTCCATCTAAAACAACAGGGTACCTAACAAATGGTCATGAAATACCAGTACCCATTTAAAACAACAGGGTACCTAAGAATTTGCCTTTCTTTTTTAGTAAAATAAAAGTAGGAACTTGTAATAACAAAGTGTCCGAGATTTGAACACACGACAAGCTTGCAAAGGAAACATTTGCTCCGCTACGCCACTGCTGAAACATATGGAGTAGACATTTAACAAGCATTGTTTTCATTGGTTACTAGTAAAGGACTCATGCGTTCATACGGATCGCGCAAAATCGAAATAAATATTAAATAGTTATAAATAAAAAAATGTATATACAAATATATACGAATTTAAAAAAAATTAATGATAATTGTCACATAAATATTAATTTCATTTATTGAGTTGTAGTAATTGTCAATATATATATATATATATATATATATATATATATATATATATATATATATATATATATATATATATATATATATATATATTATGTTGAAAAATATGAGTATATGGTCTAATACACTTCACACACATATAAAATCGATTATCTACTCGTGTGTTTGCATGTATATAAAAGATATATGTTATGGACTGTCCCAATTACTAGGCATGGCCCAATCTGCTCATGCTCGCCGGACGGCCCAATATGCCTTGACCCAATGCCCTAAGGGCAAGAGAAACGTCATCTCCTCTGCCCTACGGTCGGGCTCGCTCCCTGAGTATGTCTAGGACAGCTAACCAACAGTGTGACCGACCAAGTCGCCTCCGCGCGCGCAACAGTTACACGTCCTGCTCCCCGCCGAGGAGCAGAACCACCCCTGCTCGTTAAACCTCTCTGCCAACCAGAGTTGTTCTTCTGCCCGACCAACGACTAGTTTCGGGCAGCCTCCCAGGATTCCTAAACATACTCCTAGATTTCTAGCAGTCGCGCGTTTTCGGTCTAGATCCGCGATCCAATCCAAAACGTGGACCAATGGCCAAGAGCTGAGGGACAATATAAAAACCCTCTCATTTGAGAGGGCCAGGTAACACAATTTCAAACTCGTGAAACATTCTCACGTATCTGTGTTCCTACTTACTTGCTCTTCGGAGTGCCTTGCAGGTGCACCCCCCCTTCTCCTCTTCATCAACACCGTGCAAACGTCTCTGGCCCACTTTCTAATTCCGACCACCCTGGCTTCCAAGAAAAGCAAAGAGAATCCTTAGGCAGAAACCCGACGAACACCTCCTCAAGATCGCTTAAGAAGCCTTTCACCCGACGAGACCGAAGACGTCGGGGATCCCCTGCTCGGTCTCCTAGCTTAAGCAACGAGGACGAGCCTTGCAGCCCGTTGTCAACATATATCTTGGCCACCCGACTACCCAAGGGGTTGGAGAAGCCTCCCCCTTTGGGCACATACGACGGCACTACCGACCCTGACAAGCACATAAAGAATATTTATGCTCTCCTCGACTATCATGGCATCAGGGGCGTGATAAAATGCAGGCTATTCCCCACCACTCTGAGGAAAAAAGCAATGACCTAGTATAAAAGTCTCCCCGACGGGTCCAACACGTCTTGGAGGCAGTTGGGGAGAACCTTCTCTCGATATTTCACAGCTTCTCGGGGCCACCCCAAATCTGAAGCGTCCCTTGAAGCCATCATGCATGGAAAAGATGAATCCCTTTGGGCGTTCATCGAAAGTTTAAATAAAGAAGTCATCCAAGTCTCCACGACGGACGGTGTGAAAAATATTTGCTCGAACGCGGCCTACACCCGCGCAGTGATTTTGCAAAATTCGTCGGCATAGAGACTCCCTCTTCTTTGGACGCCCTCCTCTTCAAGGCCCGGACATATATTCAATACGAGGATAAGTAGGCGGCCAACACCGTCCGCGATACCCGACAGTGGGAGAGAGCCAAAGTATCAAGATCAGAATACCCCTCGACATCCCATCAGGGAGGGGACAAGAAGAGGGACGATCGGACCCGTGATTCACGGGACTACAGAGGACTAGCCGGTCGGTTGCACGATTTCACACCCCTCGTGGCCTCTCGCAATAAAATCTTGTTTGAGTGCGCTAATGCCGAATTCAAGCAGGCCGGGGACCGTTTTCCTTGACAGAATCAAATCGCGACTTTATGAGTCTATCGGGATACAAACTGCAAGCGCACAGTCTAATCGCGTAGTTTTAAAAAGATATCGAACCCACAAGGACTGAGGATTAATTTAGTACGATCTATGTTATTAGGTAAGCTAAAGCTATGATTTCTTTGATTTTATAGGGAAACGAGAATTAAATATAGTTTGGATTAAATAATCAAGGATTAGACGCCGGTATGCAATAATTGGACTTCAGGGATTCAATAAGTCATTAGCATTATTTTAAGTATAAAAACACTCTTCAACAGAAGTTATTGATTGAAAAACCTATATCTCACACTCTCATGTTTATTGATTCGGATTATATTATCATATCTAAACGCTTGCTCTCGCACTCTCATTTAAAAACTGAAAATACTTTTTGAAAAACAAATAAAATCTAATTAACCAGAAAGTGCTCTCGCTATATTTAAAGTTAATGTTTGATTACTACTATCCGGTTAAAATCTCAAACTCTCATTGTCTTGATTTTAACCTTAGTCTGTATTTTACTCTCGTAACAAAACAATTTAATATTAATTATAAAAACCAAAACTAGAAAAGTATTTAGTTAATATTTATGCCAAATTATTGTTGAACCCCTTCGGTTATGTGACTTTACATACCGGTATCGGGAATTTCGCCGAACATATTTCCGAGTACAAACATGCAACAAAGAAGAGCTCCCCGACGAATCCCCTAATGTGAGCATTTTGCTCGTCCGTGCTCAGATGGGAAACTTCGACGTGCGCGGAATCCTGGATGACCAGGGAAGCTCGGTGGATACCATGTACTCACAACTCTTCTCGACACTCCAGCTCGATGAGACCCATCTGACTCCCTACGTAGGATCTGACCTACAAGGTTTCAACGGTGTCGTCACGAAAACTTGGGGCTACGTAGAGCTCATTGTCACCTTCAGAGCTGCTGAAACTACCAAATCCATCAAGGTCCAATTCTTGGTAATAAATTTCCCGCCCCTGTACTAATGTATCCTCGGGAGATCCACTCTCGTCGAATTGACTAACGTGTACTCTACGGTCCATCCAAAAATGAAGTATTACACCTCTAAGGGCCTCGTCGCCACTCTACACGGGGATATTGAGGAAGCAAGAAGATGCTTCGAAGTTGCATCAAAGGGACTAAAGTCCATCAACATTGCGAGCAAAAGCAAACCGTCCCTTCCCACCAGCTCAGAGGCGCCCAAACAGTTGCCCCATGTTGACTTCGTCGACCACGATAGCCGATTCTCTTGAGACTAGTATAGAGACTAGAAAGAGCACGAAGCATCATCGTCTACAACACGCAGTGATCAGGAGCTGGCAGATCCCTTTCGTCCTATCCTCGACGGAGACTTCGAAATTATCCTCCTCGGGGACGATCCTATTAGGGGAGTGAAGATCGTACCGGGCATCCCCGAACTCACTAGAAAACAACCGAAGGCCTGCTTCTCAGAGAACACAGACCTCTTCGCCCGGTGTGCCTCACACATGCCCGGACTTGATCCAGAGATTGCTTGCCATCACCTTACTTTAGACCCATCCGTTAGAGTCGTAGCCCAGCGTAGATGCCGACAGTCCCTAGAAAAAATGGAGGCTGCCGAGCAGGCTGTTAGGGATCTATTAAATTCTAATTTCATATCTGAATCCAAGTATACTACTTGGCTGTCCAGCATTGTATTTATAAAGAAAAGTAATGGAAAATGGCGCATGTGTATCAATTACACTAATCTTAATCGGGCTTGCCCGGAAGACGCTTATCTCTTGCCGAGCATAGATAAGTTCGTTGACAATTTTGCAGGTTTCAAACTTTTTTCCTTCATGAACGCATATTCTGGCTACAACCAGATCCCCATAGCAAAAGTGGACAAAAAATATACGGCCTTCATGACCGAATTAGGCAACTACTACTACTACAACGTAATGCTTTTCAGACTGAAGAACGCTGGAGCAACATACCAACGGTTGATGAACAAAGTCTTTCGAGGAGAGATCGGAGATATACTCGAAGTTTACATGGACGACATGATCGTGACGTCCCGATAAGAGTCCGACCATGCCACCCATCTAAAGAAGGTCTTCAACCAGGCTCGAAAGTGCAAAATACGCTTCAATCCTGAAAAGTGCATGTTCGGGATACGTGCAGGAGAGTTTCTCGGTTTTTACCTAACAGAACGAGGAATTGAAGCGAACACCGAAAAATGTCGGGATTTCTATGAGCTCTCGATACCGATCTCGAAGAAGTCGATTCAAACTATGAACGGGATGCTCACATCCCTATCCCACTTCATGGCGAAATCTTCCCTACACGCTTTCCCCTTCTTTAAACTTCTCGGGAAGGAGGCAGCCTTCGAGTGGACAGATGAGTGTGAGCGAGCCCTCCTCCATATCAAACAAGCTATATCTAAGCCCCATGTACTCGCTAGACCGAATAACAGCGAGACCCTGTATCTCTACCTCGCGGTCGCCTTCGAGGCCATAAGCGCCTTCCTCATACGGGAAACACTCGAAGGGCAAAACCCATATATTTCACGTGGAAAGCTCTACAAGGCCTCGAGCTCAGATATCAACAGATAGAAAAGGTAGTGCTGGCCCTCATAAACGCAGGTAGAAGGTTAAGGCATTACTTCCTCGCCCACACCATCATAGTGCGCACCAACCAATCCGTAAAACAACTACTGGGGCAACCGGAAATGGTCGGTCGAATGCTCAAATGGTCGTTGGAACTTTCCAAATTCGTTATCAAATACGAAAGCATAAAAGTCCTCAAAGTCCAAGTCTTGGCCGACTTCATCACTGAAATGATTCCACCAACGTCCCTGACCCAAGGGGCACGCAAATGGACAATCTTCGTGGATGGAGCCTGCAGCTCAACGGGGAGTGGCGCGGGCATCTTCCTCGAAAACATGGAAGGTGTCTTAGTCGAGGTCTCCTTGTCGCTAACCTTCCCAACATCCAATAACCAAGCAGAGTACGATCTCTTCCTCGCAGGCCTCCGACTAACAGAGGACTTAGGAGCAAAAGAAATCGAAATCTGCACTGACTCCCAGCTGGTCGCCCTCCAAGTACGAGGAGAATATCATGTCAAGAATGACACCTATCTGAATACCTCTCCCTGGTAAATGAAAAGATGTCGAAATTCCTTTTTGGGGAACTGAAACACGTCCCCCGCAAACATAACGTGTGGGGAGACGTCTTATCCAAGCTCGCGAGCACGAAGAAGAAGGGAGAAAATAAATCGGTCATCCAGGAAATCCCTCCCCTACCTAGCATCGAGAAAGTCGTGGTCGTCCTCGACGTGTATACTATCGGGACAACAACTGTTGGATGACTCCGGTATACCATTTCCTCGTGAAAGATGAAGTGTCGTTGGATCTAAAGGAGGCCAGTATAGTCAAACGCATGGCTTGCTCCTACGTCTAGGTCGAAAATAAACTCTAGAGACGGGGATTTAGCAATGCCCTCCTCAAATGTCTCGAGGAGTCCAAAAATCCCCCACGTACTATGCAAAATTCACGAGGGTATAAATGCCCAGCACCTCGGCGGTAGGTCCCTAGCACAAAAAGCATTGCGGGCTGGATATTACTGCCCAACCATGTAGCTAGACGCCAAAGAGCACATACAGAAATGCGAAATATGCCAGCGGCACACAAAGATGCTCCTCACGTCGCCCAACGAGCTCAAGACCCTTTCGTCCTCGTGGTCGTTCACGTGGTGGGGCCTCAACATCCTCGGGAACTTCATGGTAGGATCCAACCAGAGCATATAGCTCATCGTGGGAGTATACTACTTCACCAATTGGATAGAGGCGGAAGCCCTGCCCAAAATCACGACCCAAAACATCTTATGATTCTACAAACGCAACATTTTTGCCCGTATTGGCATCCCCCAAGCTATCGTCACTGACAATGGGACATAATTCACGGACAAAAACTTCCAAGAGTTCGTAGCCAAGCTCGGAACCATGCAGCACTTCGCTTCCGTCGAGCACCCTCAAACAAACGGTCAGGCAGAAGCAGCAAACAGAGTCAATTTACACGGCCTCAAACGAAGGCTCAACGAGATCAAAAAGAGGTGGGTCGAGGAGCTACACAATATGCTATGGGCCTACCAAACGACAACCCACTCAACCACCAGGGGAACCCCATTCGGACTAGCATATGGAACCGAGGCAGTGATCCCCGTCGAAATTTGTAACACCCTATTTTTATTAGATTTTAATTAATTAGAATTATTTGATAATTGGTATTGTTGTGTGTTTATTTAATTATTGTTTGAGTAATAATTATTTGATTTTGTGGTAATCTGTTATTTAGCTAATTAATAAATGTTAGAATTATATTAGAATTAGCTATTAGGCTTAGTAGGAATTATAATGAGAATAGTGGATGGGTTAAGTCCAATGAGATAATGAGAGTTAGAAGGGAATTTTATGAGTTAACCTAAAATTAGATAGAAAGATAGAAAGAAGAGTAGAGAAGAGAAGAAGAACATAGAAGAGAAGAAGAAGGAATTTGTAGATTTCTTGAAGAGGGTGAATTTAAGAGTAGAGGTAAGGGTTAGAATCCAAGTTCTTATAGACTATATGATTGGGTAATGTGTGTTGTTGTGATTATCTCTTCATCCTTGCAATTTCATGGAAACATAGAAAAGTTAGAGTTTATGAACAAATGCATGAATTTATGATTTGAAATGTGTTTTAATTGATGTTTGATGATGTTATGATGTTAGAAGATCCATAATATGTGTTATATTTGTGGTTATAACATGTATTCTATTGTTGTTCGTGATGGTTGATGTTTTCAGCTTGATTTGGTTAAGTTTAGGGGATTTGGGATGGAATTCGTATGCTGTTTTCTGTGATTTGGGATTTTTTGAAATCGCCAGTTTGCGCCGCGAACTTTGTTCGAGCCGCGAACTGCTTGGCAGAAACTCAGGAAGATTTGATTCACTCAGTTCGCGCCGCGAACTTTGTTGGCGCCGCGAACCCTGTTTTACAGAACTTTTTCCAAACTTTGAAATGTCATAACTTTTGAGCCGTAACTCCTTTTTAGGTGCCGTTTGAAGCATAATGAAGCTTAAATAATTGTCTATATGATAGAATAGAATGGATTGGAACTTGTTTGATTAATTATGATGATAATTGGGAATAACATTACCTATGTGTGTATGTTATGGATGAATCTTGTATGATCATTGTTCATGAATGCCTTATGAGATGTTAATGTCGCGAATTATGTGATTGATTGCTAAATGCTAATTGATGTTTGGTATTGGATTGAATGTCATGTTGTGTAATATTGTGCAAAGTTGTAAATATGTGATTGTGTAGTTTAAGAGATAGAGAGATCGTCTTAAATGCATGAGTCTTGTTTTGTTGCACACGTACACAAGCATGAGTCTTTGAAAGTGGCAATGTTGGGTAATCTCGCGAAGGTTATTTACTTGTCCTAAATCTAACGCCGAATGAGATTTGAAAGCTTAACGTGGAATGAGGCTTTTGAGGTGGTTATCTAGTCTATAGAGGAAAGACAATCGGCATGACCGGAAATGATAACGGATGGGATCCACATGCATGTTGCATAGAGTCACACTTGAGTTGCACGTGTCGGTGTGAATAATGTTTTGTGTGATTTTGCAATATGATTGACTTGGATTGATTATGTGATGAGTGATGCATAATGTGGATTTTATGTGATAGTTGTATACTAGATGACATTTCCTTAGTGGAATATAATTGTTGAATTAGTAATTAGATATAATTACTAGAATGATGGAACTTGGTGATTTAATGATGAAACATGTTAACTTTGTTGTATGGTTATAAAAGCATGTTTTTATGAAGAGTGATGAATTGTGAAATGTAAACTTGTTTATGTTGCATTTCCCATTATTATGTTTTCTATAAGAAGTTTAATTCTCACCCTTCTGTTTGAATGTTATCCTTCGTTGATAACGTGCAGGTTCCGACGAGTAGTAGCTTGTCCGAGGATCTAGCCGAGGAGTTCCTGAGTTTGTTATTGGATTAGGTAGCGAGTCATATGCTCTGATCATGTAACAGTTGGGGGGATTTTCTTTAGACTTATGCTCATGTTTGGATATTGCTATTTCCTATGTTTTGTTGGATATTCTGATGTATTTGTTTGAGATCTCGGATATGTTGTTTAAGGCTATGTGGCCAAGATTGTGGATTTCAAATTAGTATGTGGATTTAAATGTTAATTGGAATTTGGTAGATGAATATAGTATGGGATATATTCATTGAATCTTTTAATAGCAATTCAATTGTTTTTCGCAAGCGTTTATGCATAATGTATGGAAGCATGAGATTTACATTGTGTTACAATATGATCTTTGCATATTAAGAATATTGAATATTTTGTTTTAGATTTTCATTGTGATGAAAATAACATGTGACATCCTTTTTTCTTTATGCATGCTTACTATGTGTGATTGAATGATATATTTTGGGGTTAGAAAAGGGGTGTTACAAAATTCACATACCTTGTAGGCGGACAGAAGCTCCCATGGACACGGAAGATAACGACGAGGCCATAAGAGAGGAACTTGACCTGGTCGAAGAAGTCCGGTCGGGGGCATCCCTTTGGGAAGCCTCTCTCAAACAAAAAATAGCCATAAGGCACGACGCTAGAGTCATACGGAGAGATTTTGAGGTCGGCAGCCTTGTTCTAAAAAGGAACAACAAAGACTCCCGCGAAGGAAAACTCGCAGCAAACTGGGAAGGTCCATACCGAGTCTGAGCAAAAACAGAAAATGGAGCCTACTACCACAAACGTTTAGACGGGGAAGAACTCGCTCGACCGTGGAACACCGAAAAGCTTAAACAATATTACAGCTAAGGCCACGAACTATCGACTCGCTCAGCCAGAAGACATCTCGAGCAGAACCGAACAGGTATGCGTGCCCAGGTACAAGCGCTGCATCACAACATGAGACGAAAGGAAAGACAACACTCCTATAACGAGAAAATCCTCTGCCCGATGGGGAACACTCGATCGAGCCCCACCATTGTCGTACCACGTTGGCAGAACACTCAAGTCGCAAAGGGTCGTTCATGCCAAGGAACTCGGACCACAAGCGAGGTCTCGAGCCCCTCCCATAGCTCAGAATATTATCCCACCCGTTTTGATCGTTTCCCCTTACCGTCAAACAAGAATATCATCGAGCAAACCTCTAACAACTTACAAAATGATTCAACGATCGAATATGGCCCTCTGACGGGGATCACCGACGAACATTGTTAAAAAACTTAGCGAAACAATTAAAACATATAGTTTCCTCGATGGACGAGTAGAATAAACATTCACACACAAACATAAGCAAAAAAGCGACCACCAAGGTCAAAACGACATAAGCGATCACAAGAACCATTGTGCATAATTACATAAAAAGGGGCTGAAACCCCAACAGAAATTAAAATGTGGCCACGAGGGCCACGATTGTATGAAAATTACAATAACTGGGCCAAGCCCGAACGACACGGATAAGAACATAAGCGACACGCAGGCCAGACAAATAACCGAAAGATCTACTGAGTGATCGGCTAATGCTCCTCGGCGACGAACTGGACAAGTAGGGCTTTCATCTTCAAGCGCCACAGCCCGAAATCATTCACCAGTGAACTTTTCAATCTCATACTTTGATGACAACGTCTTTTTCACGCTCACCACACCAATTTTTTGTGAAATTGATGCCAATAACAAAGTATAATAGGTTTACTTTCTTGTAAAGAAACCCACAAGGGTAGGAGAAAGGGAAGCAAGAAAAACACAATAAAATTGATTATAAACTGTTATTCTTTACTTTCTCTTTGAAATAAGATTACAAGTGTTACAGAATAACAAATAACCTCTCCCACCCTAATTAGGACTTGCAGTATGCAATGATGAGAGACTAGTATGTTATTTATAATAAACCTAACATACTAAATTAATGAGCTTTTTCACAAAATACTCATTCCAAGCTAACTTAGGATACAAGCTAACTTGAATAATTGGGCTTAACAAATAGGCCTAATTCAACATGTTAACAAACCTAGGAATATCTACTAATGCATGTTAGAACAACTTCGACTATAACACGCACTACTTCGACAACAGCATGCGAACAAGCTTCGACCTCATGCTTATTCTCTATCGAACTAGAAGCTACCATTCAACCATATTAGAGTTTGATCCAATATCTCACAGAAAAATAAACACACCTATTGACCCAAGAAGATACTATAGATTAGTTAGAAAATTGATTTACTTGGTAGATACGCAATATGATATTGTCTTCTACGTTAGTGTTGTCAGTCATTTGTCCAGGTCCCTTATGGAGAACACTTAGGGTGTGTTTGTTTAAAGGTTAGAAAAAATATTTCTAGGAATAGGACTATGGGAATCCAATATTTCTATGTTTGATTCAAGTTTAAAAAAAATATTCCAAAGAACTTTTTATTCCAAGGAATCTTATTTACACTTGCTTTATTTCAAGGCTTAAAGGGTGGGAATATAATATTCTCATGGGAATAACTTCAACCAACTATAACTTCCCACTACTAATCACAATTATTTTTTTTTATTTTTTTTTTGTAATTTTAAATTAACCAAATTTACAATTATTTCTAGGAAACATTAATCTCTACCAAACACATAATCCAGGGAATAATAATCCTGAAAATACTATTCATTTGAAACCTTGAAACAAACACACCCTTAGAAGTCATTAATTTATTATGGTACTTGGTGTAGGAAAACTAAGCAATAATTAGTTTCTAGAAAAGCACTAGCACAGAAGACGAGTTTAGAGAAAACTCAGAATTTGTGAGAGTAATTTGATTCATCGAGTTCTAAAGGAGCTAAGCGTGACAAAGGAACTTTCATTGAAGTTGTACCATTAAACAAGACCACAAAACCACTTCAACAAATTGAACTAAGCATATTGAAACAAATTGTCACTTTATAAAGAAGAAAATAGATTCTTGAATAGTCTAGACTACACTTGCGCCTTCAAATCAATAAACAATAAAGATTTCGACCGAGAGCTTAACAAGAACAAATTTTGAAATTTTGACATGATGGATATAATTGATATCTATGCATAAATCTATAGAGTTGTTTTAGAGTTGACCATATTTATTGACATTAAAAACATTTCTTAGAGCCCTTAGTGAGCTATCTGCCACGGATTTCTGTAATACTGGCATTATTGATCGAACTAACACTTTGACATTCTTCAGGCCGCTTTGAGTTCAACATATTCTCCATCAGGATAAATGCAGGTTTACTTGGAGGAAGTAATGCAGCTTCACTGTTAAGCATATAAATTACTGCAGCCATAGTAGGCCTATCTACAGCAAGTTCTTGTACGCACAAAAGTGCTATATGTATGTACCTTAAAATGTAACTGTGATGACTAGGATCATATATTTCTCGATCTATTAGCGATAAAATATTGTTTTCCATCCATTGCATCCAAACCTAAATGAGATAAAAAGAAAAGAGAATGGAAATAATCAAATATTGGAATGTTGAGTCAGCAAAATAAAAAAGGCCATAGTTGAGCAAAAATTAGCTTGTTGAGGCTTACAAATCCTATAAGGCTCAATGAACGCTCGTTGTCACAAAAACTAGAGTTCCTTCTCCCCGTAAGAATCTCTAGTAACAAAACACCAAAGCTAAAAACATCTGATTTCTCTGAAAACAATCCTTGCATTGCATATTCAGGAAACATATAGCCACTGCATTAAGATATAAAAATTTATTCTCAAATTAATACTACTAAAATATTGGATAAGGAAAGTGCTTACTAGGTTCCGACAATCCTGCTAGTATTGGCCTGATCTACTCCCCCTCCAAAGATTCTAGCCATACCAAAGTCAGATATTTTTGGATTCAGCTCCTCGTCTAACAAGACATTACTTGCCTTCAAATCTCTATGAATAATTCTTAGTCTAGAATCTCTATGAAGATATAGCAATCCTCGAGCTATTCCTTCTATTATGCCATACCGTGTGCTCCAATTCAGGAGATTATTTTTTGATGGATCTGAAAAATAGGAGTAGCAATATATTATTTGAAGTTAAGTCATCAAAATCACTCGCTTCCAGAAAAAACATCTCACGAAGTGAAACAATTGTTTATTTTTAAAAATATTTTATATTACAAGCTAAAATAAAGCAAAGGATGAAAGTATGTAATTGTGCATGAGAAAATGTTAAAGGGAGCTTCAAAGAACTAACCAAAGATGAATGCATCCAAACTTTTGTTTGGCATGTACTCATACATCAACATCTTTTCATCGCCTTCAATACAGCAACCAACAAGTCTTACAAGATTCCGGTGTTGAAGCTTACAAATCAAAACTACTTCATTCATGAATTCCTCCAGCCCTTGTCCAGATGCTCTAGAAAGTCTTTTAACTGCAATTTCCCGACCATCTTGCAGTTTCCCCTAGATGAAAATATAGAACAACTGCTATAGACAATGGTTCTTTTATTGACAAATGATTGTGGTTTTAAAATAGTGTAACTTTATTTCATTTGAGATACCTTGTATACTGGACCAAAACCACCTTGTCCAAGCTTGTTGGACAAGTGGAAGTTGTCTGTGGCAGATGCAAGCTTTTCAAAATCAAACATTACAAGCTCTTGAAGTTTAACTTGGGACATTTCTCCAATTACATGGTCACTAGCATAACCTTCTGGTGATCCACCTTTATTAAATAGTTGGAAAGATTTGTTGTTCTTTTTCCTTGCTGATTTAGTTAAGAGCCACAGTTTAGCTGCAGTGAAAACAAATAATTAGAGCTTAGTTTCTCATCAATAAATAGTAAATTTTAAACAAAATACATTTTGTGGTCCTCTAAGTTAAACGTTTGCTACAAGTTAGTACTAAAAGTTTTTTTTTGTAACAACTTAGTTCTTTTAGTTTGTAAAAGTGTACGTTATCGACCTTTATTTTCAAAAAAAAAAAAAACATAACAAACTTATTTCAGACATTCAACTGAAATGATTGCAACATTTATTTGACCTAAAGTTTATGACTCATGTTGAATATATGAACATAGTATGTTACCTGGTTGGTTTGATGGCCTTCTCCACATGATATATGCACAAATGACAATTATGAAAGTTCCAATTATCACTGTACTTATAATGATGATTGTCTTGTTTTTTCTTTGATCTGTATCAATGAAAATTTAAATTTAAAATATGAGAAATACAATACAATACTAACTCCTAAGAGTGTGTTTGGATGAAGCATTTAAATGAGGTAATGTAATGTTTTGAGGAAATTTAAAATGATTTGCACAAAATTCATTGTTTGGATACAAAAATGAAGAATTGTTAAAATGATGGAAATTTATGGAGTATTTCATCTTAAGTTAAATTTAATCATTTTGAAATGACACCAAAAACCAAAGAATTTGAAATTTCTCTCATCCTCCATGTTACTATTATTTCTTCAAATTTTGCAAATTGGTCCTCATATTTTTCAAAATTACATAATTGACCCTAAAAATTTTCAAAAAATTTCAAATTGGTCCTTAATAATTTTTAAAATTTACAATTTGGTCCTTAAAAATTTCAAAAATTGCAAATTAGTCCCTACTTTTCAATTTTGGTCCAATTTATAAAAAATAACCCTAAAAATCTAATAATGAATTATCTTAATATTCCATCCAAACAAAATAATTTAAAAATGAATGGATTTCAATTGAATCATTTGAATTGCTTTGAATTTTAAATTTCTTTAAAATTTCCAATTACTTCATCCAAACACACTCTAAGAGATAGAATCAAGTTAATGATCTATGTTTCAAATGCTTTAACAAACAACAACTAGAGCATACCAAGTTCTGCATAGGCTGCGCGAACATATAGATCAAGTCCTCCATCTTGGAGTTGATGTATGTCAAGTAGATTGCCGGTCCAAGACATACAACCAATCCCATCAGCGAAAGAGTACGCAGTGCAAGAGCAATTACTCAAGCATAAGCTTATGCACATTTCTTGTGGAACAGCTAAGCCTTCTGCAAAATCCGGAACTTTAACCTTTTGCAATTTCAAAAACACGTCTTCCTTTGTACTTGTGGTTTTATTGATGGCCCTTTCGCACTGCAAAGGTGTCCTCCTAACACACCCGCCAGTCCAGTTATGTTTATTCCATTCTTGTATGTTTCTAGGCTCAAACCCTCTCAAACAGCTACATATTGGGGAACTCAATGAATTACAGCTTGCAAATGCCCCACATATACCGTATACATCACACTCGGATTCCCGGTTTGTCCATGTAACTTGCATTTCTTTCTTTTCATCATCCCACACCGTTTCTTCTAATTTTCCTTGTGAACTCAGACGATAGATCAAAAAACTCTCATCATTTGATATTGTATAATATACATTAATATTCCCTTCACCATCATCTCCTCCTTGAAAACCAAAAAAATATGCAACTGACATTGTTTGTATTCCAGTTAAGACCCTGCCATTCCAGGGACCGCTGCGCCAATATGGTCGAGTTCCATTCAAGATGAACGCTTCAATTATATGTAGGCGTTCAACAGTACTACAAGAGAAGTTGCCAACGGATGGATCAGTAGGGCTTTTCCATGATTTGAGTTTTATACTCTTACCTGTTTTTTTGTTGGTTGAAAGTTTCATGTAAGGCAGTAATGTATCTGAAGGCTGATGAATACTCTGCCATAAGACATTCCCTGTTGTACTTTCCAAAAGGACGAGGTTACCAAAGTCTGAAAACTCAGATCTTGTATTGGATGCTATGTTGGAAACATTTGATGTCCAAATAACTTGTTCTTGTCCATTTAATACCACAAGATTGCCATCTTCAGATATTGTGATAATCCCATTAGAATCATTTAGTGGTTGGTTTCTGTTTGCCACCCATATGACTGTAGATTGAGACTTCCACCAAATTCCAACGTATCGTTTTGTAGAGTTTTTAGGGCTAAAAACTCCCAACGTGAAGTTACCATCTTTGGAGATTAGAGTTTCATTGCCCTTAATATTGATATATTGAGACGATGTGATGGTGTCTATACCAACACTAACATGTAACAAATAGAAATACAAAACCAACAAAACAGAGAACAAATATGCACAGTAGCTGAAATCCATTACGGAGAATAACAGTATGATCAACAGTTACACTATGATAGATAAACAGACACGCTTTCTTCTTTATTAGGATTCGATACTTCTTTTTTAAAGTCAGTCTCGTGAACCATAAGGGTTCTGAAGATTGCTATATTTCAAATAACAAAGACTGATTGATTTAATTATGTCAGATGCACACTAAGATTGTAGAGACAAAGGTTTTTTGATTCAGTCTCACAAATCATATTTAATAAGGTTGTCCCTTATCACTTTGATGTATTCAAATTTTCCTTAGGTAAGTGCCTCACATAATTGATAAAATAATACCAATTGTCTAGTGCTTTCCAAAACTATACCTTTGAATCATTCATTTTTTACATCACAGGAAACCTCATCAAGTTTAGTATAAAATGGTTGATTAATTTGAACATAAAAAGTCAATGATATGATAAACTATAAAAGTTAAAATGAGTGAATAGGAAAACGGATCCTCGAAATTGTAAGTATTAGTCAAAGTAGGATAAGCTATAAACAGAATATGCAAAACAATCATTTTATATCAAAACAGAAATTGTGGATCATAAATAGTTACCAATCTGCTTCCATACAGTCCTGGCCATTGGCCACCTCAAATTTAATCACTTTTATTTTTTATAAATATCCAAAAACCGTACTGGGATCACATAACTAATAATTGTAACACAGTTTTCAACATCAACATTTATCATATCACTCTCTATTTCTTTCTCTCTCAAGGTGTTGAGTAGGTGTATGGGTGTACAAAAATCATTTTCCTTTACAAATATCATCACAAAAAGAAGAAGAAAAATGCATGTTTCCTCGGTTAGAACAAATCAGCTTATAAAACTTAATAATCTATTACATATTACTATTAGTTATCATAATAGCATATGAATGTTACTACATATGGGATCCATAGGCATAAGAAACCTCACTTTTTTAAGAAAGTCAATAAGGTAAGAAAGACATTACCAACCAAGTTCTTAATAAAAGTTGTCATTTGTCAATTCCTAGCAGCTCTATTTTGAAACCCTCAATTGAGGCCAAGGGATCTACTCCATAAATATTTATACCATGTCTTATTAAATTGAGATTTGAATGCATGGTTCTCACCGGTGCTATTTTGACCCAGTGATACTTATTTTTTGGTTAAGTAGCCTAGTGTTGAAATTTCACCTTTTAAAGGTAAATAAGTGGTATGTCTCTGCACAGCTACCAACCAAGCTGGCTTAATGGAACTATCCAATGATACTTATATTACCCTGTTTATGATTCAGGCCAGATTGCCTAAAGGCCAATAGCAGAAAACATGAACAATATGAGTTCTTTAGTCACAACTCACAAACATTCCCCTAAAGTCAGGACCTTCAAATTACTCAAACAATCCCATGATAAGAAATCTACTGATACTCAAAAATCGATAATAACCTCTGAAACATTACAGCCACTCGATGATTTAGCAATCAACATGATGCCTAAAACATTACTAAAAATTCATTTCAATGCAATGATTGCAATCCCGATTTGAAAGTACCAGAAACAAACAGTTATATTGATAATGATTGATAACATTGCAATTAACCCTAAACTTCACAAAAAGTAGCCACAAAACCACAAAATCAGAACTGCAAAAATGTTGTTGTTTTATTACCTAAGCAAAAATGTGAATGCTTCAAACCATATTTGGAATCTTTAGCTTGTTAGTAGAATTTGCAATCATTTTCTCGTAGTTCGACGATTTCGGATCTTGTTCACGGTCTCGGGATCGTGGTGATTTTGATCGCTTTGCCGCGGAAGGAAGAGTTTCAGTACTCATTGTTATTGTTAGTTAGGGGCCGCTTTGGGAGAATTTAACCAACCATCCCATTTCGCATCCCATATTTTTTTATAATTTTCAAATATACATTTGAGTTAAAAACTGCGAAATAGTTTATTCAAAAAAATTGGTAACGGATCAAAATTATAAATTTCGCTAATTCATTTTTGAATTGTCGGTATAAATTTTATCTGAATTTTTGAGATTTCCGATCACCATACATTTTGAAATTTTTGGTAAAAAATACAAAATATTTTATAAAAAATTTCAAGGTAAAAATTTTCAATAGTGGTAATCGGAAATTTTCAATGTAATTTTGAAATTTGTAAAAGTTATGGTTTTTTACTAGAAATTTTGAAATTTCGGATAAAAACTCAAGAAAGTTATGATTTTTATCGGAAATTTCTGATACTTTTCCAAAATTTTCCGGAGGTTACATTACAATTGATCACATTTAAAATTTGCGTGTGCATTTACCTCAACTAATATTTAGGACGGTTCATGGTACAGTTCGTGAGAAAAACTGAACCAAACCATAGTAAAAATTCACTCGAACTGAATTGAACCATTTTAATTTACTAAAAACCGAACTAAACCAAAATTATTGGTTTGGTATATCGTTTTAAAATTCTGAACAGTTAAAAAACAATTTTTCTCAAACTAAACTGTTTATCAAAGAACCGAACCATTAAGCTATTTTTTTTTCATTTTTTTAATTTTCAGTTTTTGTATACTTGTTCTAAGCATTTTTCATTTTCAGTTTTGGTTCGGTTCAGGTTCAATTTCATTTCGGTTCGATTTTAGTTATGGTTCAATTCTAGAACTATTTGTGCATAATAGTTTTGTCCATTAACCAAACATAATGGTTCAATTATTTTAACTTCAGTTCGGTTCGATTCAATTCTTGAATTTTTTTGAACAACCCTACTAATGTTTAAGGATTCACAACAACAGACGTTAAGGATTCATCTCAATTGAAACTTAAGGATTCGCCTCATTGACAACTGGAGGCTTACCCCAACTCAAGTATGTCTGAGGGACCCATCGTAAGTATGCTTGAGGGAGTCGCCCCAAGAACGCCCTGAGAGACTCACCCCCGCTGTGTTTGAGGAACTTGTCCAGATAAGAGGAGGCGAATAAACTAAATCACTCTGCCTTTTACAAATCCTCATGCATAAGGGACTGTGTACTGGTATATTTGCAAAGGAATCATATGAGGTGACACTCGATTCATCAAAAGTGAAAGTATATTATTTGTCACCCAAAGCAAGGTAGTTTGTCACCCACTTATTATTGTGTGCGCCCATTTATCACAATGTTCTTCCATTTCTTAGTTATATGGTATGTTGCCTGTATTGTTAGAATTTTAGGTCAAGAATGTAATATTACATGTGTTAGGTGTCATACCCCAAATTTGTCCTACCCTTTATTTTTTACTGGCTTAGGCTTTACATTCATGTACATATCTCCATTAGGACATTAATATGATTCATGCATTCATTAATCAATAATTTGGCATTGGGATCAAGGATCTTGAAGAGCTAAGGTTGTTATGTTACTTTGAAGCTCTCACTCTCGTTAAGAAACTCCTCAATCAAGGCGTTTTACTTGTGATTCAAGTCATTCTATTGGGCTCTGATCAAAAGACATGAAGTATGTGCTTATTGACTATGAATAGAGATGTGTTTATATGCTTGCATTCACCGGTTGACCTTAGAAGTTGAGAACGACGTGGGGATCTTCTCATCTTTGGAATTCATTTGGTTTATTAATTAAAGAGTGGTGTACTCTGAACTTGGGATTTCACAAGAAGATTAGACATACTTGAAACATCATTCTAATGCTTAAAAGGTTTTGAGCAGAAACTTTGACTTTTGATCAAAGTCAACCATGGGAGGGTGATTTTTTGTCTAAGTCTTTCATGAAAAATATTTGTGGGCTTTCATCTTGTCATCATATGGTTATTATCCAAGTTTGCAAATTTGAAGAGGAAATTCAAGCTCAAATCAACAAAAAAGAGCCAAACAGTGACTCGCTGGAAAAAATGCAAGCTCATCTCAATTCAAGGATTGTTCAGAATCTTAAAAATCAAATAAGATCATCCATAATTCATACAGTATGTTCATTCAATTCAATAAATTCTACTTCAAAGTCCAAGAAAACATGTCATCCAAAAGAGGAGCATTTCACTATAATTCTAAGTTATAAACAAAGTGTACACATTCAGTTCCGTTACGAAATTCCAAATCCATTACAAATTTCAAGTCCATTGCGAAATTCAACTATACAAAAAGAAAACAACAGCTGACTCCATAAATTAGCTCCGCTTCAGTTTCACCACAATGTTAACTAGCTTTATGATCAAGTAATCCATATCTTTTAGAACCATTCTCCATAGTTCCATTTGACATAAACCTGCACATTTAAAACCAAATTCATTCTGCATATTCATTTCAAAATATAAACTCATACATACACATTCATAACAACCAATACAAGTCAGCTTTCAGATAACTAACAGAGATCCAATACCATGAACCGTTTCAGCAATAACCGCTTTCATCAGCAGAACTTCTCCCCGTACCAATCCACAATCCATATTGAAATGGTCCTGTACATACAATTCAAAACCAGTCCCGCATCACATATTCAAACACAAACAAAATCCTGCAAAAGGGAAACCAAATGTACAGAAACAATCCACAACTTGACACTTAAATCAAACCTGCAGAAGAAAACAGTGGAGCTCCAGGTTTAAAACAGTTTGTCATGCCATTCCACTTCACATTCAAGTTTGGTTCGCAGCCGAGTTAATACCATTCAACATCAGTGCATCATTCATAAAGGTTAACTGACGATCCCGAAGCTCTTCCCTTGCTGAAATCCTCAACTGCCAACTGCCATTAACCATAACAAGCACATGTTAACAGAATAGAACAGCTCCTAACTGACCTTACACTAACTGTTATAACAGTCCCCTAACCAATTCAACTCTCCACATAACTAACTTCCAACAACCTTTAACCATCTTTCAATTGCCCCAGTCAACCCATAACAGAATCTCTACACAAAACCAATTCAGTTAACAACCAACTGTCATAACAGAAATTCACCCCAACAGTAACTAATTCAAAACCACCTTCTAACCAAAACCTAACTAACTAACAGAATTATAACAGTACTGCATAACTGAATTCTAACAGAATCATGTAACAGAAAAATCAGAAGAAAGAGCTAACCTCCAAGCTATATATAACAGAGCTCGATCCCTTCATCATGGGCCTTCACTCTCACAATCTTCTTCATTCATCTTCATAACACCCACGCCATTTTCACCTCATCCACATTCCTTCTCCAATCTTCATCATCTTCAATCTTTCTCTCCCAATTCAAGAATCAATTCACTGCTCCGATAATCTTCAATACTCCAGAAAATCATCACCAATAATCACCTTCCATTATCCATTCTTCAATCCTGAAAAGAAGACGAAACAGAATTATCAGAGGAGGAGAAATTTTCGGTTGTAACAGAAAGAACACCTTCAATATCACCACCGTGGATTCATCAGTCTTCAACGCGTCACCGTCACGATCTCCTTCATCGAAGTAACCTTCAGGTCACGACTCCATCATCACTGATCCACGCATCAAGCTTCGACCGAAAAATCATCAGCTTCACATCATCGAACCTCCATCACGCAACCAACGGCATCGATCTCCATCTTCATCTAACATGGCAAACCTCGACACACCTGTAATAATCCTTCATCAATGTTCATCACCACATCAGCTTCAATCTGCGACGCCGCCATTATCATTACGATCTCTGTCTTCGCTTCACATCGCTATCTTGACGAATTTGCAAACAACAACCACACCTCAAACGCGGAAGAGAGAAGAAGAGTTTTTTTTTCAGAATCTTAAGCAGAAGGTGAAGCGTGTAGGTCCATGACGAGAGCGATCGAAAGAGAGGTTAAGCAGAGAAGTCGCCGGAGATAGAGAACTTGGACGGAGATGTCGGGAGAGAGAGGAGAGGCCACCGTCGTGGTGTATATCATGGCGGAGGTGAAGTGTAATCGAAGAAGGAGAAAGCCGTCGCGTTCTTCGAAGGAGAGATTGAAAGTGGAGACGAGAGGTTTGAAGT
The DNA here is from genome assembly GCF_029867415.1 of Vicia villosa. Classification (NCBI taxonomy): domain Eukaryota; kingdom Viridiplantae; phylum Streptophyta; class Magnoliopsida; order Fabales; family Fabaceae; genus Vicia; species Vicia villosa. Next base: position 76,489,393 of record NC_081185.1, on the reverse strand, counting down.
GGATGAAGACGTCCCGGTGCCATCTCCGGCCGTCGCGCCGCCTGAGCCCATGGGAGCAGAGGAAAAGGGAGGAAGTTCAATAGACACTCAACAGGTAACCCTAAAATCCCTCGCCCTTTTCATTTTTAGTTTAATTTTCCTTTATTTTTATTTGATAAAAATCTGATTCAATTAGAAAATGAATAAAACCTGAAAATAATTGAAGCTGGATCAAAATCTGAAACGAATCTCCTTGGGCCTTACACGATTTTGCACACCAACATCCCACCATGAGCCCCATACCATCACTTTTTTGACACAAAATCTGAATGAACAAAAACCTCTTTGGGCCACATTCTGTGGGAGTCCTGCGCCCAAAATTCTGACCTATACCATAATTGTTGGCATGCACCCCCCTGACTCCATATAAATCTTGTAGATTTTATGTTTTTTTTTACTTAGTTTTTTATATTCTTTTAGGTGGTAAAACATGATAAAGAGATGATAAAACCATTAAAGTTGTTAGATTTTTAGGTCACTTTTGGGTTAATTTTAGCCTTAGATCTCTTCCATTAAAAAACTCATAAAAATAGTAGACTTTTTAGGTTGATTTTGACATTAATCTTTTGACTTCTCTTTCACATAAAATGCCATAAAAATAGTAGTTTTAGTTCAATTTCACATTAATGCTTGAATCGTTTTTGTGCTAGTTCCATGTTATTTTTGTATGATGCTTGTGTGATTTTATTGCTCGTACTTTTGGCCTTATTTTAGGCCTATTTTCGTTAGTATCATTTTAGATCCCTTTTGTACATAAATAGGAATTACAAATTAGACTAGAATTTAGGATAGTTCCTTTCTTTCATTCTTTTTTCCTTTTCAACTCTAAAATACTTAATAAAAACCTGACAAAGATCATACTGTCACACTTCTGATATATGGTGGGAAAGAAATGATTGGGGCGTAGGCCCCGATGTACGTTCTTCCCCACGTAGTAGAAAAGAAATGATTGGGGTGTAGGCCCCGATGTACGTTCTTTTCTACTAAACGGAAAAGAAATGATTGGAATGTAGATTTCGATGTATTTCTTATCCGTCATTTAGAGAATCGATTGTGGGGTAGGCCTCGATGTGCGTTCTCTAAATATTCAAAAAAAAAACAAAACTCTTTTGGTATGATCTAAGTCACAAATTAAAAATCCCCATAAAAAACACCAACCAAAAACACTTCAAAAAACTTAATAAATGGTCAGATTTAACACAAAGTGAGGAAGTGATGCGAGACCTTGTAGTAGGTCCTCGTCATCATGGAATTACCCTAAAAGACACAAACCAATCTCTTTTCTTCTTTCTAAGGGCATTGTTATCTCCGTTCCATTGCATCCTAGGTTGTCCCCTTGTGCAAGAACGCGAGCGTTAACGCCGCCCAATTAAAAAACACAAAAACAAACAGAAAATCGTGAGCCGAGCTACGGTAACTCTGATTCCTGAAAAGGATACGTAGGCAGCGGGGTAGGGCCCGTGCGAGTACAATTATTTATTTTCCCTACATTTTGCATTCATTTCGCATTTAGACATAGACATAGTTATACACCCTTTAGATAGAAACAAACGTAGGTGGATACCATCGAGTACGATGGGCGCGAGGGGTGCTAATACCTTCCCCTTGCGTAACCGACTCCCGTACCTTGATTCTCTGGTCGCGAGATCCTGTTCTTATCCTTTGTTAGGTTTTCTGATATTCCTTTCCCTTTTGGGATAAATATATTGGTGGCGACTCTGTTCATTTTTCGCGAGCGTGCGACAGCTGGCGACTCTGCTGGGGAAGTTGCTAGACCTGTTGCTGGTCCATCCATAGCGAGTCGATCCTAGCCTGCGTTTGTTTGTTTATTTACTGGGTGTTTATTTGTTTTTATGTCTATACCTTGTATGTATGTTTGCATGTTTATTTTTCTGCTTGCATATCATGTTTATTTCTGGTTGCACATCATGCATATGGATTATATTCTGTGTTCCTTGGGGTCTTCTGTTCTGTTTTGCAGGTTGGGTGGGATGTTCTATGAGGTAAAAGGCCCAATACCCAGGCCAGAGTGACACATAGGATACCTAGGATAGAGTGGATAGTCATGACGCCGATGAGATGTCAGGTCTTGTCTAGTGCGATCATGAGACCCACGCCCAGTCGAGGTCCAAATGGGGTATCATTGTTGGCATGTAGATGCAACAACATTGGTGCCTCAGGAGGACTGATAACGCTGGTTGCCATTTTGACCTACCCTGACCTAGACTACACCTGTGAGTGGGGAGGGATATACATGACAGGTACCGTTGGTGACTATTCTGTTCTGTTGGTGACTATTGGTTCTCCTGGTATTCAAAAGGTGTCGGACCTTTGATCTCATGACATCTGACCTACATCAGTTATTCAGAGGATTGCACAGTGGTTACTAAGATTATATGGACCTTGATCCCATGCTGTTGCATTGCATAACATCATTTCTTTATCCACTTCATTTATGGGGGATCCTAAAGTCTATTTCCAAAAAAAGAGAAAAAGAAAAAAGGAAATAGAAAAATAAAAAAAAAAGAAAGAAAAGGTATTCTATACAAAAAAAGAGAAGCTTTGATTCCAAAAAAAAGAAAAATGAAAGTGTATGAAAAGACTTTAGGATCTCTCATAAATGAAACATGCATTCATACTATCATGCATTTCATGGTTCTATCAGAAGCTTATGGAGCCCTTTCTATTCAGACTTTGACATCAACAACAGATTTGACTTCTCACCGTTATGTGCTTGAAAGTTAGCATTGGAACAACTCCGTGAGGTTTTTGAGTGAGATGAGAACATAAATGGAGACTGACATGAATCAGTGTATGGAGGTTATTCAAGCCTTTTCTCTTTGACAAGAAGAATTGAGACATGTTCCTCAGAGGCCTAATGGAATGTTAAACTCACCTCAAGAGAAGGTCCTATGAATCAGAATTTCTGAAGTATTGCTGAGATTCCTATCACTGTTAAGGAGGAAATACACCATTGGAAATTGAAGTCTTCAAGTTCCCGATTATTCAAATTGACAAAAGGTTTTACCTCTTGGAAGAAAGTTTGGAATCCATAAAAAGTCGTGACTCCGCTGATTCAGATGTTATTGATTTGTGCCTAATGCCTGATATCAAGAAATGCAAGGATCATCCACTCTCACTCCTAATGATGGATATTGAAGCTAAAATGGTAATCATATCTTGTACATATGTGGAAGTTGCTTGGGGCTCCCGCACGAGGGATAAGCAAGACGTACTCTTATCTTGAGCATTGCGCCATTTGCATTGCTCGAATCCCTAAAAGCATTACAAATTCCTATGTGACTTCGTCAGAATCTTCTTCCGTGTGGTAATCAAGAGTGTTCTTCATAATGCTTCTCATCCTCAAGGTTCTACTTCATATCTCAGTTGCCTTTTCTCATGATTTCCCTCTCAGTGGCCCTTGCTTGTTAACAGAGAGAAAAATAACGTGAGAAACAAATTGATGTGATTCTATTGCCTTGTGCCCAGTTGCTTCCTCGTTTGTCAGAATTTCAATTGGTTAAGATTCGTGTTTTGGGTCTTCTTCACCACAAGTAGCTCTCTTGAGTTTAATGACCATACCAGATTCTTTCCATTTATGAAGGCGAATACTTCTTCAACATCTATGCTTGGGGCTCCCGCACGAGGGATAAGCAAGACGTACTCTTATCTTGAGCATTGCATCACTCGCATTGCTCGAATCCCTAAAGCAAGGCAAAAGTTTACAATTCATGGGTGACTTCGTTGGAATTCTCCTTTTGAAGTAATCTGAAGTGTTTGGAAGGAACTGCAGAAAGTATTCAAGCTCAACAAGTCCAGACGGAGTCAAGTCTCCTCAACAACGACACTCATTTAGTTTCTTACTGCATTCTCATTGTAATTTTTCATTTGTGTGTTTAAGCATCGATAGCATGTAAAAAACTTGTTAATTTCTGAATGAAAATCATAATACATTGTTTATGTTTGTCTTGAAGTAATCCATTCGTTATCACTCATAAAATGTTTTTGGCATTGCGATACCAACTTTACTAATTGTTTGCTTAGGCAAAAAGCTGAGGGAGAATGATGAAAAACAAAAATGCAATCATGTGTTTTTGAATAAAAACCCTACTGAGGATGTACAGGCATTATTTCAAATCCCCAAACACCGGAGATATAAGGGAGATAGACCCTCGTTAACCCCTTTGGGCCTTGAAGTAGGAGTTTCTTTTCTAATCATAAACAAAAAAAAAAAACCCTTATTTTAACCTTGGGGCAGGGTAGTGTTCATTTAACTTGATCGAGTGTTCAAAACTCACCAGAAGGGCATGCATTTAAGGGTACAACAATGGTTATCCTTCAAAAGGTTGAGGAATGTCAAAACCGCAATGATTATCCTTATTCCATCAAGAGATCAATAGATGACGATACCACAATGGTAATGCTTCATCAAATCAAAGGAGCGAGGCAGTCGCAATCACCGCCAACAAATCAAAAGCAACGCAAGATCACGCGACTTGTTCAAAAAGTGAATAAAAAAAAGAAAGCCCGCTAAGTCAAAAACTTGAAATAAGTGACTTAGGCAAAAGTTAGGGCATCCCGCTGGACTCCAAAATAAAATTCAAGAGAATTTGTCCAGGCAAAAGTTAGGGAAAGCAGAAGCGAAAAACAAGAATTACAAAATAAAGATCCTCATCAAAGGAACAAAGTCGTGTGACGATCAATCAGAAAAATGCAAGTGAGTGACTGCCATGTCCGAAGAACCTCATTGATTCCTCAACCATTCCAAATTCCTTGTGGGGAATGAACACTCATGTCGAGTTAATTGAACCTAGAAATGGAGAACATCACGAAGGGGGTGGGTACCAAATAATTTTGAGCCTAAAATCCTTTGTTTTCTGAAAACCGTGAACCCGGCCAAGTTACAACCCTTAAAAGTCCTAATTGAAGTAGGGTTTATTTCGAAAGCACACTCCGATGAGATAGCGTTTAACTGACTCCCAATGAAGCGAGGCACATATCCATGTTGGTATCGTAGGCTTGCTTTATCTTCTATATGCAAAAATCGAGGTTGTGTCAACTAGCGATTCAATCACAAGAGGTCGCAACCTCATTTCAATAAAAAAGTTTCTTTAAACTTCAAGACTAACATAGGCTTTGCATTAGAATTATCATTCTTAGAATTAACATTCTTTTGCATGCAAAATATGTGCTTAACATCAAGGAAATTTTCAAGGATGAGAATCAGTGAGCAACTTGATCATGTCAAAATACAAGAGACTTGAGAACTCCGAGGAGTAAAAGCCAATCATTTCAAATGTCGACCATCAAGGGCAAGTTATCCAAAGAACTCCATTGGGCATGAACAGTTAATGCTTTCCTTGATTACCCTGAGGGGAAGAGTTTGAAGACTCCGTTGAGCGTGGCAAAGTTGTTTCCACGTTTATTTGACTTCAAAACAAAGAAAGCTTGAGGATTCTAGTAAGATGTACCTAATCAGGGGCAATTAAGTCGAGGTTTGACCTCTCAAATTCAGCATATCTGGGGCAATCATGTCGATAAATCTCTTCAAGCTTTGATCAATCTGGGGCAACCATGTCAAGGAATCTCTCTCAAGTTCAACCAATCTGGGGCAGTTACGTCGAGATTCGACAAATCTCTCCAAAGATCCATTGGGGCAAATTCCTCCATAAGTCACGAAGCTTGGGGGCACAATTCTGAGTTTTTTTGTCGCTCCATGACCATAGGAGTTTATTTCTCCTAGAATTTTGGTCTCTCCCCAAGCATGGAGTTTATTTCTCCCGAGAGTTTGTTCCATTCCTTAAGCATAGGAGTTTATTTCTCCTAGGAGTTGTCCTACTTCCCTAATCAAGGCTCCTTATCTGGATTTCTCATCCCCAACATGGTGAATCAAGGGAATCTCCTTAAGTTGAAAATCCTCCAAGCAGTGGCACATGGTGAGAAGTCAGAAATCATTCTTCAAGCTAACAAACTGAAGGTGCTCTTACAAGTTAAAGTCCAATATCTTTTGGCACCTCTACATGGTCCTTAACACTAAGGGGATTCTCCCTGGTGTTTACCTCATTAATGCCTTTATTTGGCATCATGCATATAGTGTTCACTGCATATAACATTGCATCCTCCAAAGCGTAGCCTATCCGTCAAAGTGGATCATTACGCCATAGAAAAATTCAAACATGCATACAAAGCATAAGCCAGATAACACAAATCATCCCTCAATCAAGACAATGATACATCCCCACATAAAATGTCCTTACAAACTCCAATTGATATCTGCTACTCCTTTACAAATCTCCTCCACCCATGGTGCCGATACTTGGTTTTACCAATCCCCAATCCCTAGTCTAAGTGCTTTTCAATAATCTTCTTATGGATCGTAGGTCCGTTGACCTTATCCTCGTCTTTTTCATTTCTTGTGGATCGTAGGTCTGTCAACCTTATCCTCGTCTTTTTCATTTCTTGTGGATCGTAGGTCTGTCAACCTTATCCTCGTCTTTTTCATTTCTTGTGGATCGTAGGTCTGTCAACCTTATCCTCGTCTTTTTCATTTCTTATGGATCGTAGGTCTGTCAACCTTATCCTCGTCTTTTTCATTTCTTGTGGATCGTAGGTCTGTCAACCTTATCCTCGTCTTTTTCATTTCTTGTGGATCGTAGGTCTGTCAACCTTATCCTCGTCTTTTTCATTTCTTATGGATCGTAGGTCTGTCAACCTTATCCTCGTCTTTTTCATTTCTTATGGATCGTAGGTCTGTCAACCTTATCCTCGTCTTTTTCATTTCTTGTGGATCGTAGGTCTGTCAACCTTATCCTCGTCTTTTTCATTTCTTGTGGATCGTAGGTCTGTCAACCTTATCCTCGTCTTTTTCATTTCTTGTAGATCGTAGGTCTGTCAACCTTATCCTCGTCTTTTTCATTCCTTGTGGATCGTAGGTCTGTCAACCTTATCCTCGTCTTTTTTTCATTTTTTGTGGATCGTAGGTCTGTCAACCTTATCCTCGTCTTTTTTCAATCCTTGTGGATCGTAGGTCTGTCAACCTTATCCTCATCTTTTTCATTTCCTGTGGATCGTAGGTCCGTTGACCTTATCCTCATCTTTTTTCATCCTGGTGGATTGTAGATCCTATCATTCCATCGAACCCGTATTTTCCAACCACAGTTTCATACAATAATCACCTCCTTTGAGAACCTTGTATTGGCACCTTGGCTACGTTACAAGCTACCCCATTTCAACCCCTTACCAAAAACTTTCCCATCAGAAAAAACAAAAAATAAAAAAAACAACCATTCTCTTTCCCCATTCAACCATTACATACCATAAATCATTCCAAAAAAAAATTCTCTTTCCCCAGCAGATATCAAAAAAATAAGGATAACATTTACACCATCTTCTCTTCAGGACAAATTTCTGGTACTTGGATATTTAATCTTCTTCTACCTCGAATGTTCGAAAGGCTAGCGCCAATCTCACCTTCGGGTTTAAGATGATTAAATAGGGGCAGCTGTCATACCCCAAATTTGTCCTACCCTTTATTTTTTACTGGCTTAGGCTTTACATTCATGTACATATCTCCATTAGGACATTAATATGATTCATGCATTCATTAATCAATAATTTGGCATTGGGATCAAGGATCTTGAAGAGCTAAGGTTGTTATGTTACTTTGAAGCTCTCACTCTCGTTAAGAAACTCCTCAATCAAGGCGTTTTACTTGTGATTCAAGTCATTCTATTGGGCTCTGATCAAAAGACATGAAGTATGTGCTTATTGACTATGAATAGAGATGTGTTTATATGCTTGCATTCACCGGTTGACCTTAGAAGTTGAGAACGACGTGGGGATCTTCTCATCTTTGGAATTCATTTGGTTTATTAATTAAAGAGTGGTGTACTCTGAACTTGGGATTTCACAAGAAGATTAGACATACTTGAAACATCATTCTAATGCTTAAAAGGTTTTGAGCAGAAACTTTGACTTTTGATCAAAGTCAACCATGGGAGGGTGATTTTTTGTCTAAGTCTTTCATGAAAAATATTTGTGGGCTTTCATCTTGTCATCATATGGTTATTATCCAAGTTTGCAAATTTGAAGAGGAAATTCAAGCTCAAATCAACAAAAAAGAGCCAAACAGTGACTCGCTGGAAAAAATGCAAGCTCATCTCAATTCAAGGATTGTTCAGAATCTTAAAAATCAAATAAGATCATCCATAATTCATACAGTATGTTCATTCAATTCAATAAATTCTACTTCAAAGTCCAAGAAAACATGTCATCCAAAAGAGGAGCATTTCACTATAATTCTAAGTTATAAACAAAGTGTACACATTCAGTTCCGTTACGAAATTCCAAATCCATTACAAATTTCAAGTCCATTGCGAAATTCAACTATACAAAAAGAAAACAACAGCTGACTCCATAAATTAGCTCCGCTTCAGTTTCACCACAATGTTAACTAGCTTTATGATCAAGTAATCCATATCTTTTAGAACCATTCTCCATAGTTCCATTTGACATAAACCTGCACATTTAAAACCAAATTCATTCTGCATATTCATTTCAAAATATAAACTCATACATACACATTCATAACAACCAATACAAGTCAGCTTTCAGATAACTAACAGAGATCCAATACCATGAACCGTTTCAGCAATAACCGCTTTCATCAGCAGAACTTCTCCTCGTACCAATCCACAATCCATATTTAAATGGTCCTGTACATACAATTCAAAACCAGTCCCGCATCACATATTCAAACACAAACAAAATCCTGCAAAAGGGAAACCAAATGTACAGAAACAATCCACAACTTGACACTTAAATCAAACCTGCAGAAGAAAACAGTGGAGCTCCAGGTTTAAAACAGTTTGTCATGCCATTCCACTTCACATTCAAGTTTGGTTCGCAGCCGAGTTAATACCATTCAACATCAGTGCATCATTCATAAAGGTTAACTGACGATCCCGAAGCTCTTCCCTTGCTGAAATCCTCAACTGCCAACTGCCATCAACCATAACAAGCACATGTTAACAGAATAGAACAGCTCCTAACTGACCTTACACTAACTGTTATAACAGTCCCCTAACCAATTCAACTCTCCACATAACTAACTTCCAACAACCTTTAACCATCTTTCAATTGCCCCAGTCAACCCATAACAGAATCTCTACACAAAACCAATTCAGTTAACAACCAACTGTCATAACAGAAATTCACCCCAACAGTAACTAATTCAAAACCACCTTCTAACCAAAACCTAACTAACTAACAGAATTATAACAGTACTGCATAACTGAATTCTAACAGAATCATGTAACAGAAAAATCAGAAGAAAGAGCTAACCTCCAAGCTATATATAACAGAGCTCGATCCCTTCATCATGGGCCTTCACTCTCACAATCTTCTTCATTCATCTTCATAACACCCACGCCATTTTCACCTCATCCACATTCCTTCTCCAATCTTCATCATCTTCAATCTTTCTCTCCCAATTCAAGAATCAATTCACTGCTCCGATAATCTTCAATACTCCAGAAAATCATCACCAATAATCACCTTCCATTATCCATTCTTCAATCCTGAAAAGAAGACGAAACAGAATTATCAGAGGAGGAGAAATTTTCGGTTGTAACAGAAAGAACACCTTGAATATCACCACCGTGGATTCATCAGTCTTCAACGCGTCACCGTCACGATCTCCTTCATCGAAGTAACCTTCAGGTCACGACTCCATCATCACTGATCCACGCATCAAGCTTCGACCGAAAAATCATCAGCTTCACATCATCGAACCTCCATCACGCAACCAACGGCATCGATCTCCATCTTCATCTAACGTGGCAAACCTCGACACACCTGTAATAATCCTTCATCAATGTTCATCACCACATCAGCTTCAATCTGCGACGCCGCCATTATCATTACGATCTCTGTCTTCGCTTCACATCGCTATCTTGACGAATTTGCAAACAACAACCACACCTCAAACGCGGAAGAGAGAAGAAGAGTTTTTTTTCAGAATCTTAAGCAGAAGGTGAAGCGTGTAGGTCCATGACGAGAGCGATCGAAAGAGAGGTTAAGCAGAGAAGTCGCCGGAGATAGAGAACTTGGACGGAGATGTCGGGAGAGAGAGGAGAGGCCACCGTCGTGGTGTATATCATGGCGGAGGTGAAGTGTAATCGAAGAAGGAGAAAGCCGTCGCGTTCTTCGAAGGAGAGATTGAAAGTGGAGACGAGAGGTTTGAAGTGGATGAAGACGTCCCGGTGCCATCTCCGGCCGTCGCGCCGCCTGAGCCCATGGGAGCAGAGGAAAAGGGAGGAAGTTCAATAGACACTCAACAGGTAACCCTAAAATCCCTCGCCCTTTTCATTTTTAGTTTAATTTTCCTTTATTTTTATTTGATAAAAATCTGATTCAATTAGAAAATGAATAAAACCTGAAAATAATTGAAGCTGGATCAAAATCTGAAACGAATCTCCTTGGGCCTTACACGATTTTGCACACCAACATCCCACCATGAGCCCCATACCATCACTTTTTTGACACAAAATCTGAATGAACAAAAACCTCTTTGGGCCACATTCTGTGGGAGTCCTGCGCCCAAAATTCTGACCTATACCATAATTGTTGGCATGCACCCCCCTGACTCCATATAAATCTTGTAGATTTTATGTTTTTTTTTACTTAGTTTTTTATATTCTTTTAGGTGGTAAAACATGATAAAGAGATGATAAAACCATTAAAGTTGTTAGATTTTTAGGTCACTTTTGGGTTAATTTTAGCCTTAGATCTCTTCCATTAAAAAACTCATAAAAATAGTAGACTTTTTAGGTTGATTTTGACATTAATCTTTTGACTTCTCTTTCACATAAAATGCCATAAAAATAGTAGTTTTAGTTCAATTTCACATTAATGCTTGAATCGTTTTTGTGCTAGTTCCATGTTATTTTTGTATGATGCTTGTGTGATTTTATTGCTCGTACTTTTGGCCTTATTTTAGGCCTATTTTCGTTAGTATCATTTTAGATCCCTTTTGTACATAAATAGGAATTACAAATTAGACTAGAATTTAGGATAGTTCCTTTCTTTCATTCTTTTTTCCTTTTCAACTCTAAAATACTTAATAAAAACCTGACAAAGATCATACTGTCACACTTCTGATATATGGTGGGAAAGAAATGATTGGGGCGTAGGCCCCGATGTACGTTCTTCCCCACGTAGTAGAAAAGAAATGATTGGGGTGTAGGCCCCGATGTACGTTCTTTTCTACTAAACGGAAAAGAAATGATTGGAATGTAGATTTCGATGTATTTCTTATCCGTCATTTAGAGAATCGATTGTGGGGTAGGCCTCGATGTGCGTTCTCTAAATATTCAAAAAAAAAACAAAACTCTTTTGGTATGATCTAAGTCACAAATTAAAAATCCCCATAAAAAACACCAACCAAAAACACTTCAAAAAACTTAATAAATGGTCAGATTTAACACAAAGTGAGGAAGTGATGCGAGACCTTGTAGTAGGTCCACGTCATCATGGAATTACCCTAAAAGACACAAACCAATCTCTTTTCTTCTTTCTAAGGGCATTGTTATCTCCGTTCCATTGCATCCTAGGTTGTCCCCTTGTGCAAGAACGCGAGCGTTAACGCCGCCCAATTAAAAAACACAAAAACAAACAGAAAATCGTGAGCCGAGCTACGGTAACTCTGATTCCTGAAAAGGATACGTAGGCAGCGGGGTAGGGCCCGTGCGAGTACAATTCTTTATTTTCCCTACATTTTGCATTCATTTCGCATTTAGACATAGACATAGTTATACACCCTTTAGATAGAAACAAACGTAGGTGGATACCATCGAGTACGATGGGCGCGAGGGGTGCTAATACCTTCCCCTTGCGTAACCGACTCCCGTACCTTGATTCTCTGGTCGCGAGACCCTGTTCTTATCCTTTGTTAGGTTTTCTGATATTCCTTTCCCTTTTGGGATAAATATATTGGTGGCGACTCTGTTCATTTTTCGCGAGCGTGCGACATTAGGGTCATTATTTAATTAGCCAAAACTAAAGTGGTCTAATTGATATTAAGTCTATGGCTAATGGCATATATGTCATGAAAGGTTATTGTGTAGATACATAAGTCAATATCTAATTTGATGAGGGGTCAAAATAGAATATTGAAAACTAAGAAATAACTTTACGATTATTTATATGGGTTATGGTCCCCATCTGTAGAGCAATTAACAAAAGACAATTTATCAGGATTCTCTCTCTATCCCCATCAGAAGAGATCCAAGGAACCCTAAGAAACTCTACTAATCAGAATATCACATACCCGCAAATCTTTAACTATTTTAATGGCAAACTCAAGTATGCTTCAGTTTTTATTCTCATATTGAATTCTGGTATGGGCTTAAGAGATGCGAGTTGATGGCATATTTGACTCATAGGAATTAGTTTAAATTTTTGTTCTTGATTTTTATATCGATAGAAATCACACGATTATGAATAAATTTAACATGTATTACTCTCCCGTTTATGGAAACGCAAAGAGTGACACATTTCTACCCATAATGGTATGAGAGAGAAAGTTAAAAGATGGATGCCATGTTCTCTAGAGTAATAGGGAAAGTACATACCCATTTCCCATTTTCCGAAGAGAGAAAAATGTTGTTACTATTCTTTTGGGTTCAAAGACTCAGACCTCAGAGGCTCGTATACATATATCAACCTTAAGATTGTGAAGGACATTGAATTCACTCTGAAAATACTGTAAATAAATATTCTCATTATCCCTTAACACTACAATAACTCTAAAAACTTCTAAGAACTCTACACCCCTACGGATTTGTCATGCATTATACTTTTAGCAAATACAATTTTCATCATGATAATTTCTTGCTCAATTTTTAAGAAGTGTATGGTTTTTAATTTTCTGCAACATATGTAAGATAATAACATTTTTAGATCATGTTGGGATTATTTGAGACGTCTCGAATATTGAATTTGTTTTAATTAATATTTGGATTTGGGGTATATGGGTCGTCTTGTGGCTAAGGGTTATACCCAAAAGGAAGAGGTTGACTTTAAATAGACTTTCTCCCCGGTTTCATCGAAAGACTCTTTTAGGACGATCATGGCTCTTGTTGCACATTATGATTTGGAACTCTGTCAAATGGATGTCAAGATGACATCCCTCAATGGCAACATTGATGAAACAATATATATGGTGCAATCTGTAACATCCCAATTTTATTAATATTTTTATTAATTATATTAGTAATTATATTATTTGGTGTTTTTAATAATTACTTATTTATTTAGTTATTATGTGATATAATAATTATTTAAGTATTTATTTATGTGAGTGTTTGTGTTGTTTGACTTAATTGAGTTATTAGAGAGATATAACTAAATGGGCCTAAGTGATAGAAACATAATGGATGGAATGGTGGGTTAAGCCCAACTCACATAAGAGAGATAGTAAGAGTAGAAAGTTAGGGTTTTAGAGTTGGAGTCTTATAACTCATTTTGGGGAGAAAGAAGAGAGAAGAGAAAGAAGGGAGGAGCACTTGAGAGAAGAAGAAAATTTATGGAGGAAGCCTCAATTTTCGCAGCAAGTTTCAGCATAGAGTCACCTTGGAAAAACAGGTGTATCTCTCAATCCAATCGTTGGATCATTGCGGTACTTGGACACAACGTTCCTGACTCGTAGGGGTAAGCTCTGACCGGAACGATTTTGATTTTGAGGGTTTTAAGTTTGTCTGATAAGCTGATTCCCGAACTGGTTTTTAGGTGTGTCTCCAAATGATGTTAGAAAGGATTTCTTTTGGAGAAAAGCTTAGAGCTATGGTGAAAGAGTCCATATTTACCAATGTAAGGGTGGAGTTCTTTCATGATAAAGGGGTGTATGATAGTGAGTTATGGTGGATAGATTCTATACTTGATATCCATGTTCTTCTATGTTGCAATTTTGGGTATTTGGTGGTTTGTTAAAATGTGATGATATAAATGTGATAAGTTGTGTGCAATTGTTGATCTTTATGTATTAGATTGTTGTGTTTGTTGTGGATAAACCATTGATAGTGAAATAATGAGTTTTCTTGTAGAATTAGAAATGAAATAGAAATAGAAGTGAATTGAATTAATATAATATGATTATTAATTGGTTGATTTAATTAATAGTTGAATTAATTTCAATAAGTCTATTTGATTGGAAAATACTTAGACTTGGATCAATTATTCAGTTTATCGGTTAACTACAATATTTTGAGAAATTGTCTGTAATAGTGTTTTGGTTGAATATTATGTTGAGAATAATATATTGTTATGTCAATGATGTTGTTTTGATAATTAATGTTATCTCTAATTGAGTTAGATGTTGATCTGGAATTTGTTTTGGCTTACTTGGTATATTGGCATATTGCGATTATTTTGCAAATTGTCCGCAATTTGTGATTTTGTTTTGGATGCTTTTGTTGCGATTAATGTTGTGATTGCCAATATGATAATTATTGTGCATTGTTGTGTGAATAGCCTTATGGCATGATTCCTAGCGAATCTTGATATTGTATATATGTTGTATTGTTGTTAAGTTGTGTTGTGAGTCCATGGCTAATGTTGAACGGTGTGATGTTGATATGTGACCGTTGTTGTATTGTTGTTAAGTTGTGTTGTGAGCCTATGGCTAAAGTTGAACGGTGTGATATTGATATGTGGCCGTTGTTGTTGTTGTTGTTGTTATGTCGTTGTTTCGTTGTCGAGTCGTGGTTGTTGTATGTTGTTGCATAGCATAGCATAGCATAAGGTTGAACGGTGTGATGTTGATATGTGACCGTTGTCGTTGTTGTTGTGGAAGGCTTTGTCTTATGCCTCAGAATTACTGGCAATTGATAGCGTTGGGAGTTTTACTCCAATGGTACCACATGCATATGCATAGTTTGAGTCGCATATTGAGTCGCATTTTGAATTGTTGTGTTTATGAAGTGAATGCTATGATGTGTGAATGTATAGTTTGCGAAGTTGAATTCATTTGATATGAATTGTTGATGTGTGTAGATGTGATATATGTAAATGAAACATACATGATGAGAATGCGAATATATATTTATTAATGATATATGTATATATGTGGAATATATGAATCATGTTTTGCCATTGTTGATAGTTGTATTAATTTCCGTTGTGATTATGAAGTGTATGTTATTATATGCTTGAATGACATATTTGTAAACTTGAATACATTGTTATAGTTGATAGTTAACATTATTGTTGTGATGCAAATTGCTTATATTGAGAACTAGTGAATTGTGTATGATCTTACTTTTGATATATGTATTATCATACTTTCCTTTATAATGTTTGATATCTCACCCC
The DNA here is from genome assembly GCF_029867415.1 of Vicia villosa. Classification (NCBI taxonomy): domain Eukaryota; kingdom Viridiplantae; phylum Streptophyta; class Magnoliopsida; order Fabales; family Fabaceae; genus Vicia; species Vicia villosa. Next base: position 76,473,985 of record NC_081185.1, on the reverse strand, counting down.
TTCTGCTGATGTTTCCCCTACCATGGGAAATGGGCAGGTACTCAAGTATAGCTGTGGAAGTTTGTAGCTTCATCGTGTCCGGTTGGTGTGTCGCTCTGATACGTAGCACTCGGGGGGGTTGTCTATATTGTTGTTTCTATGTTGTTCATGTTTTAGTTGTTGAGTTCCAAATTGGATAATGATAAGTAATATGATGTTTGAAGTTGTCTCCGATTAAATAAGATGATTTGTTTATAAAGACGAATGTTATGATTCCGCTGCATATATTAAATTGAAGTTGGTTTGTCTAAGAGCTGTTATAAGTTGTTTTGTTCTTCTCTGAGATTAATGTTCTATGTATATGTTTATGAGTTGTTTATATGAAGTAAATGTGATATCCCAAATGCTTGTTGATAGTTTTTAAAATAATTTGATTTCTCGCATGATATTTTCGGGTAGAATTTGGGGTGTTACAATAGTGGTATCAGAGCAGGTCAGTCCGTCCAGCCAAGTTGTCGCATCTGTTGAGTTTGTACGACATTTGAATGCTGTCAGTGTTTTATTCCTTAGTACACGATATGTGTGTGAAACACCTTCGGTACTTGTTTGTCTTGTGGCTAAGGGTTATACCCAAAAGGAAGAGGTTGACTTTAAAGAGACTTTCTCTCCGGTTTCATCAAAAGACTCTTTTTGGAAAATCATGGCTCTTGTTGCACATTATGATTTGGAACTCTGTCAAATGGATGTCAAGATGACATCCCTCAATGGAAACATTTATGAAACAATCTATATGGTGCAACCAGAAAACTTTGTGTTAGGATACTTGTAGCGGTAAAAATGTGACTCGACGCGTTTTCACGCATTCGAAGTACAACAGAGTCGCCACCGAACTTTATTTGTTCCAAAGAGGAACGGGAAAATATCGATAAAACCCACGGATAAAAAAGAAACGGATAAGATGGTCATCGCAACCAAATTTAGGTTCGGGAGTCGGTTAAGCAAAGGGAAGGTATTAGCACCCCTCACCTCCATCGTACTCGATGGGACCCATTTAGTTATTCTTGTGATTTATTGTTAGCTTATATCTATTTGCATTATTTATTAGGTTGGAAAGAAGGAAGAAACAAACAAAAAAAAGGTTTTTTATTATTGTGCTCGCCAAGACATTTGCATCTTGTGCCTACGTATTCCCTAGTGCAATGGGAAAGTCAGAGCAATCGTAGTTCGGGCTAACTACGAAAGGTTTGTTGATTGGTTTTAGCGAGAGGTACTCGATTGCTTTCAAATGGAAATACTACGCGCACATGGATATGATATCACTACAAGAATGGATAACTAAATCAAGATAAGACATGATTTTGGCCATCATCGCATTCGAGTGGAAGATGTTAGATCTTCACATGTGGAAGTATGTTCGTATTGAAATTGAATAAGTGTCTCGTTTTATGAAAAAGAGAGTTTTAAAATTAAAAGGGTGTGAATGAATTGAAAGTTTGTTTGTTAGAAGAAGTCAAACATTTAAACAAAAGCTTAACGGCCATCGCCTAAATGTTTGAAAAGAGAAAATTGTACAAGTACGTACAACCCCCTCGTAGGTGATAAAAAAAGATTCGCGCTTGGGCGAGAAAAGATATTATATAATGGGTTGAAATTGTTTTGTGAAAGGAGGGATGAATTAGGTTTTGAAAGATCATAAATGGGATCCAAGTATTTAAACAAAAGCTTAACGGCCATCGCTTAAGATACTTGAAAGAGTATTAACTAAATCGATTTTTAAGAAGTCTTTAATGGAGTTTAAACATCCAAACAAAGGCTTAACGGCCATCGCCTGAATGCTTAAAGAACAACTTGTACAAGTACGTACAAACCCTTCTTTCCATTATAGATAAAATGATTTGATTAAAAGAAAGTGTTTTTTTTTTTGTAAAAAAAGGTGAATTAAATCGAGTTTGAAAGAGTCTTTAATGGAGTCTAAACATCCAAACAAAGGCTTAACGGCCATCGCCTAAATGTTTAAGAACAATTTGTATAAGTACGTACAAACCCTTCTTCTCCAATTAAAACTCAAAACTCGATTCAATTAATTAAAAAAAAAGCTATTTTTGTATCATTTTGAAATATTTTGGAAAAAATTATCTATGTACAAAAGAATATATTTTTTGATAAATCCCAAACATATATCTAAAGAATAATATATTTTTGGTCTTTTTATAAAATCTTAGTAAATAAATAAACATTAAATATTTTTTTGTGATTTTTATATGAAAAGAGTTCTAATAATAAAATGTTAATTGTTGGTTATATATATAACCAAGATAATAGAAAAGATAATAAAAAATAAAGAAATGGGCCATGGGAGGTGCTAAACCCGGATGGAGGGTGTAAGGCCCAAGGAAACATTAAAACACACAAAAAAACACAAACACATGGGTGGACCGGGTGGACCCGAATCCGAACCCTTATGACTGAAATGAAACGGGTTGAAAACCCTAAATTTTCTCTTCCTCTTCTATCGCCTCTCACTCTCTCGTACGAATCTCTCACTCTCTCACGGTTCACTCGATTAAACTCTCAACCTCTCTCTTGTTCACTCACGATCTCTCATCGCTCTCGATCTCGCTCGACTTGAATCTCAGCGAAGATGGAACAAGATAACATAAATCAGAAATGGTCAAGCAACACTTCTCTTAACCCCAATCAAAACCCACACGGCCCCCATTCATTATTTCTATGATGATTTACATGGTACAAAAAATGGGTGAAGGTGAAAACGAAATGCAAAAGTAAACAGAGAATCTACATGGAAAGGTATGCTTTTTTTTTTATCTATTCTACCTCTACTCGACTTTCGTTCTTCTTCTGCGGTATGCTGTACGATTTGATCTCTGTGTGATTGTTGCTATGAATGTGAAGGTTGTAAGTTGTGTGTGGTTTGTGAGTGTGAGGGTGGGTTGCAAGAATTTGTGAGGTAAGGTTGATGTGAGGGTTGTTTATTGTTTGAGGGATGAAGATAGAATTTGGTAGAGGTTTTTGCGGTTAGGGTGCTGTGTTGATGTATGTGTGAGGTCGTTTTGGGTGAAGTCGGTGATTGAGTTGAAGTTATGTAGGGTGAGCTGAGAGTTGAGTGAAAGTGAGGTTTCAAAGAATTTCTCTATGCTTTTTTTCAGTTTGTTCAAGCAGAGTTTGGAAGTGGTTTTCGTGTGGTTCTTTGTGGCTCCCCCTTTTGCTGTGTTTCGTTCTTGTTTTTATAGAGGAAATCAAAGTGTTTTTGGGGGGGGAAATGTATCCGTTTGAACAATTATGGTAACACTGCTTATGGCTTTTTGATACAGATTTTTGTATGGACAAATTAGTGAAAGATTTGGACTGATATGAAATGCTTTTGTGCAGGTTTCTTGGACATATTATGCAGAGTAGCAGCAAGAAGTGGACTTGTGAGCAAGGTTGCAGAGGCGTGGCATAGCAGGATGCAAGATGAAGACAAATTTTTGTTTCAATTTCTGTATTATTTTTCTGTAAAAAGTGGGCCTAAGAACAAAAGTGTAAATGGGCCTAAATTGCAAACTAAACCTCTATTTCTCTTTTATTGCACATTTTTTTATATTTTTGTTGGACTGATGTACATAAAATAAAGACGTAAAAAAAACTAACCTAATATTATGAAGATAAAAAAAAGAATAATGTACATTAAAAAACCTATTTTTGAATGTAATTTTAATTAAAAGATAAAAAAGAAATTAAATATTATCTACAATGCTAATTTAATTAATGATAAATTCAATTATTAAAGAAAGTATCAATTTCGATAATAATAGAATTGACTATTAATTCAATTAACACATGGTGCCAGGAAATTGAATATACAAGGTGTAGAAATCGATCACAACTTAGATGCGACGAGATTAGCAAAATGACTGGGCCATTGGACTCCACAAACAGTCAATTATAAATCAGAACGCAGTCAACACAAATGATGCAAATGAATTCTGAAAAATAGTAAAAAAAGACTAGGTCAAAAATTGGGGTGCGACAATACTCAAATAATATGGTTTGCAAATTGACAAAATCCATGTATGGACTAAAGCAGATGTCTCGTCAGTGGTACCACGAGTTTCATGAAGTAATTATCTCTTTTTTGAGGTGAATGTTATTGAAGATTGTGTGTATCACAAATTCAATGAGAGCAAGTATATTTTCTTGATATTATATGTTGATGATATATTGCTTGCCACAAATGATATATGCACGATGTACGAAACGAAGAAATTTCTATTAAGAAATTTTGAAATGAAAGATCTTGGTGATGCCTCCTTTGTATTAGGACTTTAGATACATCGAGACCGATCCCGTGGTATTCTAGGATTATCACAAAGGAGTTATATCGAAAAGGTGCTTAAAAGGTTTGACATGCATGAATGTAAAATAGGGGATACTTCAATCGCTAAGGAAGACACATTTAGTCTTAGCCAGTGCCGAAAAGGAAACTTAGAAATTCAATAAATGCATAAGATTCCTTATGTGTCGATTGTAGGAAGTCTGATGTATGCCCAAGTATGTATCGTTTGGATATTGTGTTCATAGTTGAGATGTTAGGTATATATTTGAGCAATCCATGAATGGATCATTGGAAAGGAGCCAAAAAGGTTATGAGGTATTTAAAGAGAACAAAATATTATATGCTCACATATAAGAGGTTAGACCGGTTGGAGATCACTAGATATTCTGAATCTGATTTTGCGGGATGTCAAGTTAGTAAAAGATCCACTTCAGGCTATATCGACATGTTGGTTGGTGGTACAGTTTCTTGGCGTAATGTCAAGCAAACTCTTATAGCTTCATCCATCATGGAAGCATAATTTATAGCATGTTTTGAAGCATTCAACCATGGGATTCGGCTGAGGAACCTAGTCATTGGACTCCAAAGTGTGGAAGGAATTGAAAGACCACTTAAGTTATATTGTGACAATAAATCAGTCGTCCTATACTCCAACAATAATAGGAGTTCGACTAAGTCAAAATATATTGACATCAAGTTCATAGTTGTTAAGGAAAGAGTACAAAATGGACAGATTTCTATATAGCACTTAAGGACAAATGATCATGATAGCAGGTCCTCTTACAAAATGCCTTCCACCCAAGGTCTTTCATGAGCACACTGCTCACATGAATATTTTACAGTTAGAGGAATATTTAGGTCATTGGGAGCTAGTCATTTATGAATTTTATGTTATATATTTGGTATTATGTATGCATACCTTGGTTTTGAATATTTTGGTTTATAAAGTTTGACATTAAGCTATTTATACTTCATACAATAAAATTATTGAATGATCTCACAAAAGTAAAGTAGGGTTTATAAAGTTTGACATTAAGCTATTATGTATTCATGTGATTTGCGTGCTACATATTTCATGATGAATCTATGTCATTTAGCTATGTCACTATTAGTAATCAATGATGAGTTTTAGTTATGATCAACATAACGAAAAATCACATGGGTTCTATAGTTGTATAACTAATGGACGAGATAATTTGGATATGCTTGAAGTATATAATGGCAAAATTTGAGCTCATAAAGTCTAACACGTGTGTAAAGCTACATATGTGACCAGCGGGAGATTGTTAGAATTTTGTGTCACAGATGTAATGTTACATGTGTTAGGATCATTATTTATTTAGCCAAAACTAAAGTGGTCTAATTGATGTTAAGTCTATGGCTAAGGAAATATATGTAGGGATGTCAACGGGGCAGAGAATGTCCAGAGGATGCTTCCCCGCCCGCCAATTTTTTCCCTGTCCCCGATCACCGCCACGGGAGAATAATTTTCCCCATCTCCATCCCCACAGATCTCCACTAAGATTCACAGAGATTGAATTTTAAGAAAATTTCTATACTTTTAGATAAAAGATAAATCTGACACCAGTATTTCATTGTTTTTTTCCTTTTAAAAAAACACATAAATTTTACATCTTTCTTTATTGTTTTTAAATAAAAACACGTCTTGAATCAATAAAAAAAAATGCAAAACCACTTATCAGTGTGCATATTTTCTGAAGAAGGTGAGATTTATTTCTCATTAGTCCAGTGGTGAAACATTAATATTCTATTTGTTTCATATTTTTAAGCTCCTCTTGGTTTAAACCATCTATTGATATTTTTTTTCCTTTTTCTGTTAAATATATTTTTAACGCACTGCAAATAAATAATAGGAAAAAAAATTAAAATAACCATGTTTAATAAAAAATATACAAGAAAAACCATGTTTTCGGGTTATTTACCAAACTGTCTAGGTTTGGCGCATATATACCTAACTAGCCAATCCATTTGGCGTAAACCCTAAAAAAATTAGGGCAAAGGGAAGTAGCCAATCCAATTGGCGCATGCACTCCTAAAACAACACATAGGCGCCATTTCATTTGGCTCCTATGTGTTGTGCCTATTTTTTTAAAAAAATTTTACCTGTTTCGGGTATTTTCGCGCACCGGTTCGAGTATATGTCTGATAAATCGATTCCGGAAAATGTCTGATAAATCGATTTTGGAAAAACAGAAGAATATGTCTGAATAATGTTTGCCTTGGCAATTTTGGTTATTCACTAAAGCACAATTTATTGATGAAAGACGGAGGCAAGGTTACAAGAGGTGGTAAGCGAAACTGATACAATGCTTTAAAAAAAATACAGATTATACTAAACTTGCGACGAGGTCGAGCCACGATTGGGGCATCTTTTTCTATTGTGCCCCACCTGACGACAAATGCTGCATTTTCGTTCCATTTTGTCGTGGACGTCCATTTCGGTTCTAATCCGTGTACTATTGGGACGCCCTTTTTTCTTTCGCCGCATTGCGTCGTTGTGCCAAACTACCTCTCCTTCATAGTCAGGCCAGTAATCCTCCTTGGCCACCACAAGAAACGCAACACTGTAAACTCTAAGCAATGTCTGAGTCTTGTAAATCGGAGACAGTAGTGATATAGCGTCGCGGTGGGCATACGCACATGCAGCTATGACGTGCGAGCAAGGCATACGAAAAGCTTGAAACCTTCCACAGTCGCACCAATCTTCGTCAAGAAGAACCCTATATTGTTGTCTTGGCAATCCCTCATTGTGGTCAATTGTCTCGCGCACACTGAACGTGCGACTGAATCGGTCGAAAGAAGTTACTTGGTGAGTGTTTGCTTTTGCCGATTGTTGTTGCATAAATTTCATGCAGCTATCACTTAAAAGTTGGCCAGATTGCCTAACATCACCCCATCTCCTGCCTCTTGTTGAGAACAGTGAAGCCATCCTAAAGTATGTGGCCTCCACCAGTGCTGTGATTGGAAGGTTATGAATGCCTTTGAAAACGCCATTCATGGATTCCACGAGATTGGTTGTCATATGGCCCCATCGCACGCCTTTGTCGTAAGCCCTTGTCCATTTCTCCCTGGAAAGATTATCTACCCAACTACCTGCCTCTGGATTTGTCATTACAATCTCACTCCGATAATGCTGGAATGTGGGTTGGGTCAATGCATAACCAGCATTGACCAGGGCCTTTCTTAGATGTCTGTCCTTGATCTCCCGCATGAAGTTCTGGGCGATGTGGCGAATACAATAGACGTGTTTTTGAAGGGGGGTCATGCCATCCGTTTGCTGGATTATTATAAGCACTCTCTATGGAAGCGTGCCTATCAGAGATTAAACAGATGTCAGGCTGAGGAGCAACATGTTCTCGGAGGTTCCTTAGAAAGAAACTCCAAGCCGCCGCAGTTTCACCTTCGACGATTGCAAACGCCACTGGAAATATGTTGCTGTTCCCATCTTGTGCAACCGCCATGAGCATGGTGCCTTTGTATTTGCCGTATAACCATGTCCCATCAATTTGAAGTATGGGTTTACAGTGTGCAAACCCTCGTACGCAAGGTTTGAACGCCCAAAAAAGTCGATGGAATATTCCGTTTCCTTGGACAGGGTTTCCATCCGGGGCATGCGCGGGCAATGTCTCTAGAATAGTAACAGTGCCAGGTACGTAACTATGTAGCGCATTGAGGTATCGGGGAAGTATTTTATATGACTCCTCCCAGTTGCCGTAGACTGTCTCAATTGCCTTTGTTTTTGCAACCCACGCCTTTCTGTAAGATGGAGTGTAGTTGAAGGTTGTAACAATGTGTGATATTATATTTTTAACCTTCAGAGACGGATCAGAGCTTATGAGAGGCAAGATCTCCTGACATATGAGATCGGCACTGAGTTTTGTATGATCCTGGGAATTGTTAGGGTTGACACACGTGTGTTTCTGCGTAATCGACCCTATTTTCCATGCATTACTTCTCTTCCTATAAGAAGCCAAAAGTCTAAACCCACACTCTGGATTTTTACAAGTGATTACATACCATTCTAGGTTTGAACGATCTACGTCAAAATCAACATTGTTCGCCATGTGCCAGTTTTTTATTCTTCTCAGACAAGCCTCCTTAGAAGGAAACTTGTCTCCTTCCTTTAATTCTTCGTCATTTTGGATGTAGGGTGTGAAGAAGATGTCAGATGATGGTTCGTCACCTTGCAGGTTCAAGTTACTCATATGTGCTGGAGGTGCGTACGCATGAGCTGGAGGCACCAACGTTTGCTGCTCGTCGTCGGATTCCTCGTTGACCATGTCGTCAAATTCAGTTTCCAGATCGTCTTCTTCCTCGTCTATGACGTCAACCTCGTCTTGCTCGTTGACTGGTGGGTCAATAACTTGTGAATGGACAACATTAGTTTCTTGTGTCTCAACCTGTAGAGTAACGTACAGCTCGATGGAATCCAACCCAGAGTATTCGTGGGTGGTAAACATATCTTGGAGGTCTTCGTTAGTGGCAATCTCCATCTCGTAAAACTTGACGGTGTTGTCTTCATTGAAATGGGGACATTGGTAAAAAACACTTGCAATAGGACCCATTGCAATCTTAGAGTATAGTCGCTGAATGAAGTACGAAAATGTTGCTCTTTTGCTTAACAACAATGGTACAACCTGAGTGTTTCTCATCACAAAACCGGCTATTTCATGAGAGTAGGTCTCCCCGTTCAGATGGGCATGCACAAGGTACTGGGTTGATGAAGTCATTTTGACGGGGAAAGTGTTTGGGTGTTGTAAGCTCAAGTCAGATTGGGTAAAATTGTTGGTGTGGGCTGTAATGTTTAGAAAATATTGGTATGCCTTATAAATTGTGCTTCTTACATCCTTGCCAACACATAGACACGCTGATCTATGTCAAGTACCCCATCACGCGTCTGATAAGATTCTTGCAACGATTCCTGATAAGATTCCTGCAACGATTCCCCCTAGACAAAGCATGCATGCAGCCCTACATCTAGCAGCTAGTTCTGAAATAAATATTTATTTTTATATATATATATATATATAAATATTTATTTATATTTATATATTTATTTATTTATATATATATATATATATATATATATATATATATATATAAATATTTATTTATATTTATATATTTATTTATTTATATATATATATATAAATATTTATTTATATTTATACAAAGCATGCATGCGTCTGTATATGTCCTGAAACGATTCCTGATAAGATTCCTGCAACGATTCCCCTAAACAGAGCATGCATGTAAACCTATCTGGCAGCTAGTTCTGATAAGATTCCTGAAACGATTTACTTATATATTTATATATAACTAATTATATATAAATAATTATTTATTTATATATATATATATATATATATATATATATATATATATTTATATATATATATATATTTATATATTTATTTATTTATTTATATATTCATGTATATGTTTTTATTTATATATATACATAAAATATATATATATATATATATATATATATATATATATATTTATATATATATATATATATTTATATATATATATATATTTATATATATATATATATATATATATTTATATATATATATGTTTATTTATTTATTTATTTATATAGCGTAATTGATCTTCAGAAAACCATAATTAACACAGCGACCACATTAATTTTAATTGAACGATCCGGTTTTAGCAACCCAAAACAACCGGTATATCACAATATTACATTGCAAAATAACACATAAAAACTTATAGTACACGCTCGATCATTGCAACAAAGACAACAACACTTAATCTAAACTACTCAAGTATCACTGCAAGAACAAGTGGATCTTCAACGCCTCGGTTAACCTCTCCACTGTGTGTCCAAAACATTAGATCCACGTCCACATCGTCTTTCACACGGTCCCAATAATACATGTAGGTGCCTTCTGGATTATTATCCGTCAACGTAATGTATGGACAACGGTAATCTATCTGTTTAACTTTTCTGGTTGGACCATCTAGTTGACGAAACCCAGTGTTGATGGCTCTAACAATTCTCTGGAAATTCCAATGGGGGTTAAGGCAGACACGCATGTGACTACCTTCCTCAAAAAAAACGACAGCCCAAACTGAGTTCATTTTTTAGTGTTTGCAGTAAGAATGAAGAAAGAGTTGGTACTTCAACTCCACACACTCATACCTTTATTTATAGTGGGTGAAATACAGAGGAAAATAACTTTGTAAATTATTAATAACTTAAATACTAATAGGAAACTTGGTAATGTTAAAAAAACATTTCATTAATATATGCTCAGAGCATTTAATTGGACGGTACAGAAGTAATTGAAAGGGTAAAGAAATTGCGACATCTAGGATATTACAACGGTTAGGACAATGTCTTCTCTGTCCTCCATCATTCGAGTGCATTGAATGTCGTCCTCCATAGTCTCCCACCAACGCTGTCTTTCAAGAAAAACACCGCCCCTTGTTCTAAGTCTCTTGATAGATCTGATTTGTTCGCCTGGACTCCACTCTCCGTCCAAAAACCTTAAGAGGGTTCTCTTAAGCTGGTCCATAGTTTGAATGTTCCAAAACATCACCTGCATGGGAGGTTTGACGGCAGAGAAAATGACGTATCCAGTCCTTCGACGATAGTCCGGTTGATAGTCAAAACGCCTCACAGGGGGTGGAGGCTCTGAAGTCCGGTGCGAGCTATCTGGCCTTATACGAGATCTCATTTTTGCTTGTGTGTACTAATGCACATAGTAAACCCTAATTTATAGAGGGACGGACGCCTTGCCTTAGGTCTGTATCACAATTAGGGTTTCGTATACAAGGCACACACGTAAACCCTAATTTTGAAAAAAAAAACAGGGCCTTCTAATGCGCCAAATGGAATGGAGCATTAGTGAAAAAGTTCAACTGGAAGGCGCCAAATGGTTTGGCGCATAAGAAGGATTTTTTTATGAATAAGCCAAATCATTTGGCGCATGTGTATTAGGTGTGGACCCCCAGGGCCCACATGGTCCCCACCTGTTTTCTGTCCTTCGCATGCGTCCGAACGAGTTCATGTAGCACAGCATGCGCCTGCAGTGATTCCTGAAGCGATTCCTGATAGATTCCTGCAACGATTCCCCCTAATCTACAGGCTACTTCTGATCTACATGCATATGTCTTTTCACCGAAAGTTAGTCTGCATGCATGCTAACAATTTCTGCACACGCAACACCTATCGTCTATGGAAGTGTTGAGTTGTCCAACATGCATAATGTTACCGTTTTTGTCTGATGGGTATATAAACCACTTAGCTCTGCAAGCTCCTCACCACTTTCACTCATCTACTCCCACACTAAACCTTCTGCCTATAACTTCCAGATTTCATACTTCAACCATGTCTCTTTTAACAATGGGCGATACACACCGAGGAACACCAGAGAACATCGCTACCTATGTAAGTATTTTAGTATAACATTGATAACATGCATCTTCCTGAGAATATGTAACTGATTTTTTTTGCATACATTATTATCTCCAGGACGTTGGACGTTTCCGGACTCGTAGTCACTCTACTATCTCTCCGGACGACGGCATAAAACCATACTTGGAAGTGGCGGGTTTCGGACCGATTAGTACCATAGCCGAGTCATCTATTGACCACAAATTTGTTCTTGCGTTGCTAGAACGCTGGAGGCCCGAGACACACACGTTCCACCTTCCAACAGGGGAGTGCACCATAACCCTGGAAGATGTACACATGTTACTAGGCCTTCCAGTTGACGGTAAGGCAATTAATGGCTGTGTTATGCAGGCTAACTCCTTATGCTTTCAGGCTCTTGGCATAGACTTGGTAGAGGGACAGGTTGGTGCAAGGGGACAGGGCATTAACCTTAAGAGGTTAAGGCTTTATTATGATCGGTTTCATTTGGATGATGCGTCTCCCCAAGAGACCATACTTCAGAAAACTAGGTGTTACATACTCCTGCTAATTGGAAACGTTTTGTTCCCAGATAGCACTGGTAACACGGTTAATTTTATGTATCTTCGTTTGTTAATGGATTTTACTAGAGTTGGTCTGTATAGCTGGGGGTCTGCAGTGCTGGCTATGGTCTACCAATCCCTATGCAAGAACTCCAAAGCTGATTCTTGCACATTCTATGGATGCGCCCTGTTGGTGCAGTTGTGGGGGTGGTGGAGGATGCCCATACTGGCCCCTGTTAACAATGGCGATTGGGGCTTTCCGTATGTGTTGAGGTAATTTTTTAGTATACCATAAATTTTAATACACAGTTGGTGGATTATGATCTACTCCAGACTAACTAATCCACTACATTTATGTTGTAGATTTTGCGTGAAAGGTATGGACTTCCAACTAAATCCGCGGTCAAATATAACAATGTACCGCACGCTGATTGATCACCTAGGACCTCAACAAGTATTATCTCTAACCTTTTTCTCTTTTATATGTTTATTTTTTATAAATAATTTCCCGAGATAATGTATAACTCTTATGCATGCAGTTTATATGGAGACCGTATCTCGAATGTGAGCATGTGCCTAGAGCTCAGGATGCAGAAATTTGGACCACAAAGTGTTGCATAATCCGGTACAACATCATTGAAATGCATCATAGTGACCGTGTTATGCTACAGTTCGGAATGCGCCAACGTATACCAGACCCTCCAACTGACGTGGGACGGTGGCACCTCAAACGAGTCAATCATCAATGGACACACCAAAACTGGAAGGATTTTGCACCCGAACACCGCCAGATGTGGAAGGACCGTCGCCAATATGTCCTCAACTTCCCCGTCAGTGACCATGAGATGAAACCGACCGCCGAGTACATGAGTTGGTATCGTACAGCTACATCCCCTAACCTGTTTCTTGCAGCTCCGTTCTATTTGATTGATCCCCGTGCTCACAATTACATCTTACCACAACAACAACCTGAGGAGGAAGAAGAAGTAGAAGAAGAAGAACAACAACAACAACAACAACTACGACAACAACTACGGCAACAACAACGGCAACAACAACGCCTACAACAACGCCAACAACTACAACAACAACAACAACAACAACAACAACTGCAGCAGCAACAACAAAATATTTTCAACACTCCGTCCCGTTCCGCACACAACTACCGACATCCAAATATGTTCCAATCCCAGTCCCAGCCTTTTCAACAATCTGGAGACCACCATCATTCCTCGGGCCAATATGAGACCCATTCACAACCATTAGGATTTACAGCGTTTGCAGGGTCCTCAAGGCCTTTCGGCCACAACCTTACGCCTGGTTCTTCTAGCCTACATCTAAGTCCCGACGATGGTCCTTTTGGTGATTCCTCTCACCGAGGCACCCCCTCCGGATATGCAACACCATCGAACCAATTCGGATTTGTTCAAGGTAGTTCTAGTGATGCTGGATGCTACGCACCTGAAATCTTTTCCCAAACCACTCCACAACCACGACTTAACGCTTTTGAGGGGATGGGTCACCGACTTTACAACAGCCGTTTACCGGAAAATTATGGGGGCGTGGACGAATTCATAGACAGCGACCCACGAGACATCCCAATTCCAGGCCCAGTGACACAGACCCAACAAGAAGCACAAAGGGGCAGGGGCAGGGGTCGAGCTAAGGAAAGGGGTGGTGCCAATCTTCGCGGCGGGATGAACGATCGCGGCAAACGTGTGATAACAAGACCAGGGTGCGGAACGGATGGCTATCTTGGTGATGGACGCCATTGAGGATTTAGTTGTGTTTTCTTCAATCAATTGTGTCAATGTATCGTTTATTTAATCAGTCGTAATCGATGTTTCCTTTCTTTAATCTATTATAACCAATGTTTTGTTTTCGATTATCAAATTTCATTTTACATTTTGTGCACTACATTTTTACAAATAATACAGTATTTAAGCATCGATATATATATATATATATATATATATATATATATATATATATATATATATATATATATATATATATATATATATATATATATATATATATATATATATATATATATATATGTTTAACATAACTATAAAAAATGCAATTTTAAAACTATAAACCCTAAAAAATTAGTTTTAGAACAAGGTTAAAACCTATGTATTTAACAAAACTTTACAAAATAAAATTTGGAAAAAAAAGAAAAAAAAAATAACTTAAATAATTTTAAAAAAAAATTTAAAAGAAAAAAATATAGTAACATTACTTAAAAAAAAAATTGAAAAAAAAAAAAGGGGGGGGGAGCACACTAAGGCGCCAAATGGTATGGCTATTAGGGCAAAATGCCTAGCCTAATGCGCCATTCCATTTGGCGCATACACCCACATTTTTAGGGTTAGCCAAATGGTTTGGCGTATTCACCTAAAATATATACCTATGCGCCAAACCATTTGGCGCATTCACTTACATTCGGTCCCAAACCTAGACATTTTGGTAAATACCCCGAAAACATGGTTTTTTTTGTAATTTTATTATTAAACCTGGTTATTTAAAAATTTTTTTCAACTAATAGTAGCTTTGGTGTTAAAATATCTAATTGAAATTATTGTTGGCTTAGTAATATATTTATAGGTAATTTTTTTTTTTTTTTGATCAAAGGTCAATTATTTATTTTGAAAGTCCACATTGCAAGAGTATTTCTTTTTACGCTTACTTTTTCAATGCATGATTAAATGATAGATGTTAAATATATCTTGATTTACATCGGTATCAACTTAAGTGTTTTTATTATCCAATCGCATTAAAATGTTGTATCAGTCAAAGGAAAATATCGAATTTAGTTTTATTGAATTTTGATAAATAAATAGAATACAATGGTAAGTGCAAAATATATATTGCTTTACGTTGTTATCGTAAGTGTTTTATTATCTATTATTTAACTGCATAAAATTGTTGTATCCACAAATTATAATATTGTTCTGTCTTATGCATTATTTATCAACGTATGTTGAACGTAAGGTTGATTACTTCAACAAAAAAATGAAGTGGGTTATAATTATAAATTTTCAGATATATGTCCATTGTATCTTTTAAAATAGTTTTTATAAAACAAGAGTATAATAATGAACGTGCTTTAATTAATTCAATAAAAAAAATACTAATAATTTTGCTAAGTCATACAATAAATTTTTAAAATATTTATGTAATTTTGTGAAACACACATTTTCATTGATTTTCAGTATAAAAGTATTCTATACTGTCAGTTTAATATGTGTTTTCTTTTATATCTTTTAAAGCTTTATTTCTGAATTGTTTGTATATTAACACTTTAACAAACATTTTTTATATAAACTAACATTTTATATATATATATATATATATATATATATATATATATATATTATATTCATGTTTTAATAAATTATACTTTATATTTTATAATTTTAAACTAACTAACATTTTATTTACACTACAAGAAAAATTGTGATTGGCTGCGACAAAAACCGTAGCTAATTTGTAGCTAATACGTAGTAAACAGAGTTAGTTGGAGATTAGTTGTAGATTAACTACTATATACGCCCTAGCATGGATTGAGTGGCTAATTATCTAGTCAAATATTTCCTAGCAAAATTCCAACTAATAATTAAAAATTCCTAGCTAAACCAAAACTAAATTGTAGCAAAGTAAGGGTCATGAGTTTATATTTCCCAACTATACAGCTACATAATAGCAACAATAAAATCACAGTAGATCTCTAACTAAATTAGAATGTTATTAAGGATGATATTTATGTGCTCTACTAGATAATGAAAATATCTTTTTTGTGTGTGTGAGTACATGCATGTGTATATGTGAGCAAATTTATGGTTAATCAACCATACAATGTTATATTGTGTGCATGTGCGTATATGTGGATCCATTATTTCCCGAGAGAACCTGAAAGAATGAAAGTTATTTCATTAGATGTAATACAGAAAAAATAACATAGGTGGAATATTAGGGATTGTGAACCATGCACATAACAATGGAAAAGAGAAGAGAAGAGAGTGCAGTAGAATCTCTCATAGTGTATTGATGATAGTAGTTCAGTATATATACAAGAATGAGATGGTAGTTACACCAAGAGATCAACAGAAAATAACTAACTCTATGCTCAAGTGTAACTACCTAAATAACTAATCATCTATTTATCAACTATTAGGCCCCCACAAGTTGGAATTTGGTAGATATTCAACAAATTCAACTTGGATTTCAGAGATTGAAAGGGCTTAGGAAGGAGAGATTTGGTAAAGAAATCAGCAAGCTGATTGTGAGAAGTGACGGGGAGCAACTTCATAACACCAGTAAGGTACTTTTCTCGAACGATATGACAATCAATGTCAAGGTGCTTAGTGCATTCGTGAAACACAGGATTAGCTGCAATATGTAGGGCACTTTGGCTGTCGCAGAATAATACAGGAGTCTGTGTGCAAGTGATGGACATGTCTCGAAGGAGAAATAGTATCCATTGTAGCTCACATGTGGCTGCAGCTAGAGCGCGATATTCTGCCTCGGATGATGAACGGGACACTGTTGTTTGTTTCTTGGTGCGCCATGAAATGAGAGAGTTGCCTAGATAGAAGCAAGATCCAGAAACTGATCTCCTTGTATCAAAACAACCGGCCCAGTCTGCATCAGAAAACCCGGTGACATGAAGAGAAGAATTGCGAGGGTAAAATAAGCCTTGGCCTGGACAATGTTTCAGATACCTAAGGACACGACAAGCAGCATTGTAGTGTCATGTGTGGATGGTTTGGAGAGGAACTGACTGAGTTGTTGGGTGATGAAGGTTATATCTGGGCGTGTGGTGTTGAGATATATCAATCTACCAACAAGTCTTCTATAGGAAGGAATGTCAGTAAACTCGGGACTATTATCATGGCACAATTTGATTGAATGGTCAGAGGGTGTGGTAGTAGGTTTAAAGCCCATAAAACCTGAATCACTGAGGAGATCGAGGCAATATTTACGTTGGCATATGAAAATGCCTTGTTTTGAGTGAGCCACTTCCAATCCCAAAAAATATTTAAGAATCCCAAGATCCTTTATCCTGAATTGTTGATGCAGGATGTCTTTGATGGATTGAAATTCATGTAATGAATCACCAGCTAAGATAACATCATCAACATACACAAGTAGGATTGTGAATGCAGATGGTGTTTTCTTGACAAACAATGAGTGATCAGATGTGGCTTGTTTGTATCCATGACGAATGAGAAGGGAAGTCAGTTTTTCAAACCATTGCCTGCTTGCTTGTTTCAATCCATATAAGGACTTGATAAGTTTGCAGACTTGGTTAGGTTTAGATGTCTGAACACCTGGTGGTATAACCATGTATACATCCTCATGCAAGTCACCATGCAAAAATGCGTTGTTTACATCTAGTTGGTGGAGATACCAGTTTTGAGCTGAAGCCAAAGCAAGAACAAGTCTGACTGTGGTGAGTTTAGCCACTGGTGAGAAAGTATCAGAGTAATCAAGCCCTTCAATTTGGTTGTATCCTTTAGCAACAAGGCGTGCCTTAAATCTCTCAATGCTGCCATCAGATTTATGTTTCACTTTGTATACCCAACGACAACCAATAGGTTTCACATTGGGTGGAAGGTCTACAATCAACCAAGTGCCAGTTTGTTCAAGAGCATCTAACTCTAACTTCATAGCTTGATTCCAACATTCATATTTGCATGCCTCTTTGTAGGTTTTGGGTTCATGGTTAGTTGAAACAGATAAGCTAAAACGATAATGTGAAGGAGAAAGATTAGAATAAGAAATATAGTTTGAGATAGAGTAAGGAGTACCTGAGGATGATTGTGTTGGTGTGTCATTGAAGGTAGTACAAACGTAATCTTTGAGATGGGATGGAGGATCTTTGACTCGAGAAGAAACACGAGTATTTGGTTGGAGTGGGATATTAGGTTGTGGCTGGTGGGAGATAGGTGTTGGTGACTGAGGATCATCATGATAAACAAGAGGGTCAGGATTAGCATTAAGGGGTTGAGAGGAAGTTGGAATAATAGGGACAGATTGATTATCATTAGGAATAGGTAAAGATGGTGGTTCAATGGACTGTTGCTTGGATTCCAAGGTACTGAAATATTCCTAATTTTGAGTGATGGAATCAGATTGTTTATGGTAGGGGAGGATATGCTCATGATGTGTAACATTCCTAGAGATAAAAATGGTAAGAGAATGAAGATAAAGTAGGATGGATCCTTTATACGCAATAGCATAACCAAGGAAAAGAGATTTTCTGGCTCGAGTGTCTAATTTGATGCGATGACTGGTTAAGGTTGAAGCATAGCAAAGGGATCCAAAAACTTTAATTTGAGTGATGTCAGGGGGGACTATTGTGGAGTAAGTAATAAGGGGATTGATTGTTTAGTAAAGGTGTATTGACTCTATTTATGATGAATGCTCCATAACTGACAGCATAAGACCAATATTGTTTGGGGAGATTTGAATGGTAGAGTAGGGCGCGACCTACATTGAGGAGATGTTGCTGATTCCTTTCTACTCTAGCATTTTGTTGAGGAGACTCAACATAGGATCTCTGGTGAACAATGCCTTTAGAAGCAAAAAATTGAGGTAACAAGAATTCAGGACCATTATCAGTCCTAACAAACTTAGGGCAGATATGGAACTGATTTTCAATAAGACTAATAAACTGTTTGACATGAGTGGAAACTTCAGATTTGGCTTTGAGTAAAATGATCCAAGTTAATCTACTAAAATCATCAACTACTGTCAAAAAATATTTATGGTTGTGAATAGAATTGATTGATATGGGACCCCATATGTCAAAATGGAGTAACTCAAATTTTTGTGATGCTTTAGAAGAACTTAAAGAATATGGAAGTTTCTTATGCCTAGCAAAATGACATACATCACACACAGCTTTATTGTTATTGGAAATAGATGGATACATTTGTGACATTTGTGATAGTCTAACATGGGATAAATGACCCAACCTAAAATGCCATAAAGCTTGTGGAGGGATGACCTTACAATTATTGGCAAAAATAAAAGGTACAGTGTTGTTGGATAAAGAAACATTGGAAATGGTAGTGGTAGCTTCTGTTGCAAGGTATCTATGATCTGTCACAAGTCTGTACAACCCTTCAATTTGATTAGCCAAACCAATCATCCTCTTGGTGTTCACATCCTGAATAAAACATTTATTGTCAGAAAAATGAAAGGAACAGTTTATGGATTGACATAGTTTAGAAACATAAAGAAGGTTTAGTGAAAATTCATGAGTGTACAACACATTGGACAAGTGTAGAGAAGGGGAAAATTGAATTGTGCCTGCAAGTTTAGCTACAATAACAGAACCATTGGGAAGACACACATTAATGGGTGCAATTTCATGATAGGAGCTGAACCAATGTAGGGAGGAGCAAACATGATCATTTGCTCCTGAATCAAGTATCCAAAATTCAGGTTTGGCAAGAGTAGAACAAGAGACAGTGGTGACAAAAGCTTTACCTGAGATCTCATGTGGTGGCATACCAACATGAGTGGAAATGTGATTGGTGCTAGTGTTTGTGCTAGGGTTAGGAGGCAGCAAATTTGTCTGTTGGAGCAAGCTAATCAATTGAGCCATCTGATCTTGAGTAATACTAGCATTTGTAGTAGTTGCAGAAGCTTCTTCACCAACATGAGCGTTTGATTGTGTATCACCAGATGCAGAATTGGATGCATTTGCTTGTCGTTTGGTGAAGTTTTGAGGAAAGCCATGCTTGCGATAGCATACATCAATGGTGTGACCAGTCCTGTGGCAGAAGGTACAAACTCTACTATCTTTTCTATTATTAGAAGAACTGCCATAAGAGTTAGAAGTTTTACCACGATCATTGAATTTTCTTGGATCAAGTGAGTGTTGGCTTCATCTACATTAGCTGTGACTTCAGGACTAGGAAGCAATGAAATGTTGTGGCTCTCTTCTTGGATCACCATTGAGTAAACTTTGTTAATAGATGGGAGATGATCCATCAACAAAACTTGTGTTTTGATAACAGAGAATTTCTCATTCAAACCAGTGAGAAATTGAATAATTTGATCCTCAAGGCGAAAATCCCTTGCACTTTGCATAGCAGCACAACGATATTGTTGAGCACAAGTACAAATTGGAATTGGTCTGTGGGAGTTCAATTCTTCCCATAATCCACGTAATTCAGTGAAATAGTCAAGAATAGATTTGTTACCTTGTTTGAGATTATTGATCTCAGTGCATAGATTGGATACACGAATGCGATCAACTTTTGCGAAACGTTCTTTAAGATCGTTCCATGCATCAAGAGCATTCTCCAAGAAAATGATTGTTTGAGCAATCGCAGGGCTAACAGAATTAAGGATCCATGAATGCACGAGGCAGTTGCAACGCTCCCATGCAGAATGGTTAAGATCGTTAGGTGCAGGAACCATAATCGATCCATTGATGAAAGAAATCTTATTCTTGGCGCCAAGAGCATGTTCCATGGATTGTGACCAAAAAATATAGTTGGAGCCATTCAATTGAGGAGTGATGACAACAGAGTTAGGGCCTTCACTCGGATGAACATAATACACTGAATCAACATCACCATTGGTGATGCGGTGTGCAGAGGTATCGATGCGTGCAGGCATGATCGAAGCAACAAGAAAATGAAGAATGTAAGGAAGAAGATAAGGAAGAAAAGATAAAGATGAGCACGATCAGAACGAAGGATGCTCAAGGAAGAAGAAAGAAGGTATGCGGAAGAGTGTGGATCGAAGACGATGATACCATATTAGGGATTGTGAACCATGCACATAACAATGGAAAAGAGAAGAGAAGAGAGTGCAGTAGAATCTCTCATAGTGTATTGATGATAGTAGTTCAGTATATATACAAGAATGAGATGGTAGTTACACCAAGAGATCAACAGAAAATAACTAACTCTATGCTCAAGTGTAACTACCTAAATAACTAATCATCTATTTATCATCTATTATGGAATTTGCCTAAGGTTCATTGCGAGCATAAGTATCTTTCGGGCCACCCAAACAAGCACCACAACTAGGATTAGCATGCGTGTCTCAATCAACTTCTACAATTATCTATGAGTAAGTATTAAGTATTAAGTCTTAAGAAGCAAATACATATGAGAGAGAAAGTAGTGAGAGAAAGAGAGGAAGGGGTGGAGAGAGAAAATAATGAATGGAAAATAGTTGCAAACCGGAAATGGAAACCAAAGGAGTCTAGCAATTCATTTTGGGACCAAAAAAGAGGGAAAGGAAAGGTTGACGGGGAGGAGACGGTGACCTATTATTTTTCAGAATTTCCAGAGGATTACGGAGCAAAAGCAATTTCGTAATACCACCTAGAAGTAGTGATACCACCTAGAAGGGACAAGATGGGAAAAAGTTTGGCTTCGTACGATTTCGTAAGGTTACAGATACCAGGATTCTGGAAATAGAGCTTGATAATATTGAAGGATAGAAAAACACTTAGAAAGGGGGGGTTTGAATAAGTGTAGCTTTAAAAACTTGACAGATAAAAATAAATTGCACAGTTATTTTTATCCTGGTTCGTTGTTAACTAAACTACTCCAGTCCACCCCCGCAGAGATGATTTACCTCAACTGAGGATTTAATCCACTAATCGCACGGATTACAATGGTTCTCCACTTAGTCAGCAACTAAGTCTTCCAGAGTCTTCTGATCACACACTGATCACTCCAGGAACAACTGCTTAGATACCCTCTAAGACTTTTCTAGAGTATACTGATCCACACGATCACTCTAGTTACAACCTGCTTAGATAACCTCTAAGACTTCCTAGAGTATTCTGATCCACACGATCACTCTAGTTCCTTACAACTTAATGTAATCAATTTTAAGAGTATTACAATTGCTTCTTAAAAGCGATAATCACAAACTGTGATATTTCTCTTAACGTTTAAGCTTAATCTCACTAATATATTACAACAGCAATGTAGTGAGCTTTGATGAAGATGAAGATTCTGAGCTTTGATTTGAACAGCGTTTCAGCAAGTTAATTTGAGTTGTTTTTGTTCAGGTTCATTAACCTTGCTTCACATCAGAACTTCATATTTATAGGCGTTGGAGAAGATGACCGTTGAGTGCATTTAATGCTTTGCGTGTTCCGTACAGCATCGCATTTAATGTTATACGCTTTTGTCAACTACCTCGAGCCTTGTTCACGCTGTGTCTACTGACGTAGCCTTTAGTAGCTTTTAACGTTCCTTTTGTCAGTCAGCGTAGCTTGCCACTTGTACTTCCTTCTGATCTGATGTTTGTGAATACAACGTTTGAATATCATCAGAGTCAAACAGCTTGGTGCATAGCATCTTCTGATCTTCTGACCTTGAAGTGCTTCTGAGCGTGATACCATCAGAACTTCAGTGCTTCTGTTCTCTTGTTCTTCTGATGCTTCCATAGACCCATGTTCTGATTCTGCTTCGACCATCTTTTGATGTCTTGCCAGACCATGTTCTGATGTTGCATGCTGAACCCTTTGAGACAAAGCTTCTGAGCGCTGAATTATGCGTACTCTTTATATATTTCCTGAAAAGGAAATTGCATTGGATTAGATTACCATATTATCTTAAGCAAAATTCATATTATTGTTATCATCAAAACTAAGATAATTGATCAGAACAAATCTTGTTCTAACAATCTCCCCCTTTTTGATGATGACAAAAACATATATAAATGATATGAATTTGCGATCAGAAAGAACAGACGGCAAAAGACAAATTACACAGCTATAGCATAAGCATATGAATATGTCTCCCCCTGAGATTAACAATCTCCCCCTGAGATAAATAATCTCCCCCTGAAATAAATACTCGAAGAACTTTAATAAAAGACTTCCCTGATTATTTCGGTAGAGACGATCATATAAGCTTCTGTCTTCAGAGAATTCATAGCTTCTGACTTCTGCTTCCATTGGACAGCTTCAGAACTAGAATTTCTTTAGATCCCTAGAACACTCACAGCTTCTGATTCCTGCTTCCATCTAGGACAGCTTCAGAACTTGAATTTCTTTGATCTTCTGAACATTCACAGCTTCTGACTTCTGCTTCCATCTAGGACAGCTTCAGAACTTGAATTTCTTTGATCTTCTGAACATTCACAGCTTCTGACTTCTGCTTCCATCTAGGACAGCTTCAGAACTTGAGTTTTCTGGATCTTTTAGAATATTCGCAGCTTCTGATTTCTGGTTCCCTCGGATAGCTTCAGAGCTTTGAATTTCTACCAACATCACTTCATGCTAGATTTGTATCAGAACATTGTTGAATGTACCAGAGCATCATCTGAGCATCTCTACATCCTAAAATGTTACAGAACAAAAACTAAACGACAAAAGTCAGCATGAACGAGTCAGAACATAAAATGTATATTTGAACACATGATATGTATCAGAGCCATATAGGCTAAAATAATGTATCAGAGCAAATAGAATTTTGTCAGATCAAATAGACAAATATGGATCAAATTCTATTATCAGTGCTTCTGATTTATTCTTCTTTCTTGCTTCTGATCTCTGAAGCTTGACAGCACTCAGCTTGCTTCAGTTTCCATGGTTTTGCTTCTTGTGTTTGCTTTGAAGATTCTCTACCTGCAAAACACTTAAACCATATAGAACTTACAGTTCTTGTTAGTGAATGTGTGGGAGCTTTACCCAGCAACTGATAGATTAATCAAATCATTTATCATTTATCTTCTCCCCCTTTTTGTCATAACATCAAAAAGAATATTTCAAAAGATTCAGATGAATAAAACGACAAATAAAATCACTGGAATGTAAATCAAGGAAACTTTTCATTGATAATCAAAACAGATTACATGAGAAGATGTTTAACAAGCAGATGCAATAAGGAAAGAAAACTACTAAGACCAAAGCCTAAGACCCTAGCTAAGACAGAATCAGTGAAGCGCATCATTGACTGCTTCTTGGACTTCCAGGCGAGGGATCAGGGAGACTTGGTTCTGATGTTGATCTTCCACAATCTTTATCAGAGACAACATTCTCAGCGGGTGAAGATGAAGAGATTTCTTCGGAATGGGTTGAGGGAGAGGAAAGGTTAGATGAGGAGGAAGTTGAGTCTAGAAGGAAACAAGATGAGGAAGAAGATGGAGATGATGGAGGGCTTTCACCAGGGGGTTGAAACACACGTCTAGAATAGTTTCCAGATAACATTGCTTCGAATGGATTCACCTTGAGAGGGTCATAGGTGATCTTTATCTTTTTGGGTTTGGAAGGAGATGTTTCAACAGCTTTTCTCTTTTTGTTTTGATCATTTTCATGGTTTCCTGGGTTTGATGAAGAGTTCATGATGGATTTGCAGAAAATGAACAGCTAGGGTTTGATATGAATGCAAAAAGATAGAGTGAAATAGAGAAAATATGAGAGGGAAGGAGAAGTGTTTGAAGAATATAAAGAAAAACTGAAAGAGAGTAAATGATGAAAAGCATTTAATGTTACGTGACGTGAGGAGAGATAATAATGACAAAAGACGTGATTTGCACAGTTACCTAAGTAGACGTCCCTTCAACTGCACGCGCGCTTATCCATGAATAGTAACGACAGGTTTACTATCCCGAGATAAAACGTTACAGCTGTTTTGCTTTAAAAGAGGTTCTGAATCAACTTAGATAATGAAACGTTAGTAATAACCGAATCATAATTTCTAAAAGATTTCAATCAGAACTTCTGATTAAAAAAATAGTCCATTTTCATTTCAGAAGATACTCATACATGAGAACTTCTCATCTTCTCATTCTGGGCATAAATCCATACTGATGTTCTTCAGAATGAACTTAAACCTATCTTCAGCCAGGGGTTTTGTAAAGATATCAGCCCATTGATGGTCTGTATCCACAAAGTTTAAAGATATAACACCCTTCTGAACATAGTCCCTTATGAAATGATGTTTAATCTCAATATGTTTAGCTTTTGAATGAAGAATAGGATTCTTAGATAAACATATAGCAGAATTATTATCACAGAATATAGGAATGTTACTCTCATATATCTGATAATCTTCTAACTGACTCTTCATCCAGAGCATCTGTGTACTACAACCAGCAGCAGCGACATATTCTGCTTCTGTTGTTGATAGAGCAATGGTTGCTTGCTTCTTGCTGTACCAGGAGATCAAATGACTTCCAAGAAATTGGCAACTTCCTGAAGTACTCTTTCTTTCAATTCTGTCTCCAGCATAGTCAGCATCGCAAAATCCTACTAAGTTGTATTCTTTAGATTTTCTGTAAACTAAGCCAACATTAGTAGTACCTTTCAGATACCTTAGAATTCTCTTAACAGCAGTTAAATGAGATTCTCTAGGATCTGATTGGAATCTAGCACACAAACAAACACTGAACAGAATGTCAGGTCTAGAAGCAGTCAGATATAGAAGAGATCCAATCATACCTCTGTATAACCTCTGATCTACCTTCTTACTTACCTCATCCTTACCTAGGATGCATGTTGGATGCATAGGAGTTTTGGCTTCTTTGCAGTCTAGAAGATTAAACTTCTTCAGAAGTTCCTTCACATACTTGGTTTGGTGAACATACGTTCCTTCTGATGTTTGATTTATTTGTATTCCAAGGAAATACTTGAGTTCTCCCATCATGCTCATTTCAAACTCAGCCTGCATAGACTCAGCAAACTCCTTTCCAAGTGTAGCATTAGATGTTCCAAAAATAATATCATCTACATATATTTGACAAATTAAAATATCCCTTTTAAAGGTTTTACAAAAGAGAGTAGTGTCCACTTTTCCTCTAGTGAAACCATTATCCAGAAGGAAAGAACTTAAGCGTTCATACCAAGCTCTGGGAGCTTGTTTCAATCCATACAATGATTTCTTTAGTTTAAAAACATGATTAGGAGACATAGAGTCTTCAAAACCAGGAGGTTGATGGACATAAACTTCTTCATCTATATAACCATTTAAGAAGGCACTCTTAACATCCATTTGATAGAGAGTGATATTATGTTGAGTGGCAAATGAAATTAATAGACGAATAGATTCTAACCTGGCCACTGGTGCAAAGGTTTCTGTATAGTCAATCCCTTCTTGCTGACTATAACCCTGAGCCACCAGTCTGGCTTTGTTCCTTACCACTTCACCTTTCTCACTGAGCTTGTTTCTGAAGACCCATTTTGTACCGATTATATTGAATCCATCTGGTCTAGGAACGAGATCCCAAACATCATTCCTTGTAAACTGATTTAGTTCTTCTTGCATAGCAATTATCCAGTCTGGATCTTCTAGAGCATGATCAACAGAAGTTGGCTCGATCAAAGACACAAGACCTAATTGACAGTCTGCATTGTTCTTAAGGAATGCTCTTGTTCTGATTGGATCATCCTTCTTTCCAAGAATGACATCTTCTGAATGACCAGAGATGAGTCTGGATGATCTTCTGACAGATGGTTCTTCAGAAATGCTTAGATTCTCCAGAGAAGCTGATACTTGATCTTCAGATTCTTTGCTTCTGAGAAGCTCTGCTTCTGATGCGTTGCTTCTTGGCTCAGCAACTTCTGATATATAAATATCCCAATCTGCAAAATTATCAAACTGCTTTGGTTTTTCAGAACCAAGCTTATCATCAAACCTGATATTGATTGATTCTTCTACAATCAATGTTTCAGTATTGTATACTCTGTAGCCTTTTGAGCGTTCAGAATATCCAAGAAGGAAACATTTTTGTGCTTTGGAATCAAACTTACCAAGATGATCTTTAGTGTTCAGAATAAAGCATACACATCCAAAAGGATGGAAATATGAAATGTTGGGCTTTCTATTCTTCCACAATTCATAAGGAGTCTTATTTAGAATAGGTCTGATAGAGATTCTATTCTGAATATAGCATGCAGTGTTTATTGCTTCTGCCCAGAAATGCTTAGCCATATTGGTTTCATTGATCATGGTTCTGGCCATTTCTTGCAGAGTCCTATTCTTTCGTTCTACAACCCCATTTTGCTGTGGAGTTCTAGGACAAGAGAAATCATGGGCAATACCATTTTCTTTGAAGAATTCTTCAAAGGATCTGTTCTCAAATTCACCACCATGATCACTTCTAACCTTTATGATTTTACACTCTTTTTCAGATTGAATCTGAATGCAGAAATCAAAGAACACTGAATGAGTCTCATCCTTGTGTTTCAAGAATTTTACCCATGTCCAGCGGCTATAATCATCTACGATGACTAATCCATATTTCTTCCCTCTGACAGATGCTGTTTTGACTGGGCCAAACAGATCAATGTGCAAGAGTTCTAATGGCCTTGAGGTAGAAACAACATTCTTGGACTTGAATGCAGGTTTGGAGAACTTGCCCTTCTGACATGCTTCACAAAGAGCATCTGATTTGAATTTCAGATTAGGGAGTCCTCTGACAAGATTCAGTTTGTTAATCTGAGAAATCTTTCTCAAACTAGCATGACCTAATCTTCTGTGCCAGACCCACTGCTCTTCAGAAACAGACATAAGACAAGTCACCTTCTGACTCATAAGATCTTGCAGATCTGTCTTATAAATGTTGTTCTTCCTCTTGCCTGTAAATAGGATTGAGCCATCCTTCTGATTTACAGCCTTGCAAGACTCTTGATTAAAGATTATGTCATAACCATTGTCACTCAATTGACTGATAGATAAGAGGTTATGTGTTAATCCTTCTACAAGAAGTACATTAGAAATGGAAGGAGAGTTACCAGACTTTATAGTTCCAGAGCCAATTATCTTGCCCTTCTGATCTCCTCCAAACTTGACTTCTCCTCCAGACTTAAGCACCAGGTCTTGGAACATAGACCTTCTTCCTGTCATGTGTCGTGAGCATCCAGAGTCCAGGTACCATGACATGTTGTGCTTTGTCCTTTTTGCAGTCAAGGATATCTGCAATAGGAATAATCTTATCCTTAGGTACCCACATCTTTTTGGGTCCTTTCTTGTTAGATTTTCTCAAGTTCTGATTGAACTTGGGTTTAACATTGTAAGCAATAAGAGGAACAGCATGATAATTCTTAATGTGAGTTTCATGATATTTCCTAGGTTGTGTCACATGCTTCTTAGTGTGTGTTATGTGAAAACTTTGAGCATGTGAAGTGTGCCTAATATCATGGGAGTGGCCATACTTGAACTGATCATACAATGGCTTGTATGTGAATTTCATTTCATCAACAGGTTCAAGTTTGTATGGGGTTTCACCCTCAAAACCAATGCCGACTCTTTTGTTTCCAGACACAGCATATATCATAGAAGCTAGCTGACTTCTGCCAATACTTCTAGATAAGAACTTCCTGAAACTTAAATCATATTCTTTCAAAATATGGTTTAGACTAGGAGTGGATTTTTCTGAATCAGAAGGAGATCCAACATTATTGGATAATTTTAAAAGTTTTTCTTTTAATTCAGAGTTCTCCATCTCAAGCTTCTTTGTTTCAAATTCAAATAGCTTTTTCAGCTTTTTGTATTTGAGACTGATCTGAGACTTGAGTTCCAGAAGTTCAGTTAGACCGGAAACTAACTCATCTCTAGTAAGTTCAGAAAATACCTCTTCAGAATCTGATTCTGATGTAGATTCTGATTCGTCATCTTCTGTCGCCATCAGCGCACAGTTAGCCTGCTCATCTTCAGAGTCTGAATCATCTTCTGACTCATCCCAGGTTGCCATAAGACCTTTCTTCTTATGAAACTTCTTCTTGGAATTTTCCTTCTGAAGTTTTGGACATTCATTCTTGAAGTGTCCAGGCTCATTGCATTCATAGCACATGACCTTCTTCTTGTCAAATCTTCTGTCATCAGAAGATTCTCCACGTTCAAATTTCTTTGAACTTCTGAAGCCTCTGAACTTCCTTTGCTTGGTCTTCCAGAGTTGATTTAGCCTTCTGGAGATCAAAGACAGTTCATCTTCTTCTTCAGATTCTGATTCTTCAGGATCTTCTTCTCTAGCCTGAAAAGCGTTAGTGCATTTCTTGATATTGGATTTTAATGCAATAGACTTACCTTTCTTTTGAGGCTCATTTGCGTCCAGCTCTATTTCATGACTTCTCAAGGCACTGATAAGCTCTTCCAGAGAAACTTCATTCAGATTCTTTGCAATCTTGAATGCAGTCACCATAGGACCCCATCTTCTGGGTAAGCTTCTGATGATCTTCTTTACGTGATCAGCCTTGGTGTATCCCTTGTCAAGAACTCTCAATCCAGCAGTAAGAGTTTGAAATCTTGAAAACATCTTTTCAATGTCTTCATCATCCTCCATCTTGAAGGCTTCATACTTCTGGATTAAAGCTAGAGCTTTAGTCTCCTTGACTTGAGCATTTCCTTCATGAGTCATTTTCAAGGACTCATATATGTCATAGGCCGTTTCCCTGTTAGATATCTTCTCATACTCAGCATGAGAGATAGCATTCAGCAAAACAGTTCTGCATTTATGATGATTCCTGAAAAGCTTCTTCTGATCATCGTTCATTTCTTGCCTTGTCAGCTTTACGCCACTGGCATTTACTGGATGTTTGTAACCATCCATCAGAAGATCCCATAGATCACCATCTAGACCAAGAAAGTAACTTTCCAGTTTATCTTTCCAGTATTCAAAGTTTTCACCATCAAATACCGGCGGTCTAGTATAACCATTGTTACCGTTGTATTGCTCAGCAGAGCCAGATGTAGATGCAGGTGTAGACTTTTCACTTTCATCAACCATCTTTTACTGAAGCGTTTTTCTCTTCCTGAATCTTTTCTAAACACGGTTAAGTGCTTGCACCTTAGAACCGGCGCTCTGATGCCAATTGAAGGATAGAAAAACACTTAGAAAGGGGGGGTTTGAATAAGTGTAGCTTTAAAAACTTGACAGATAAAAATAAATTGCACAGTTATTTTTATCCTGGTTCGTTGTTAACTAAACTACTCCAGTCCACCCCCGGAGAGATGATTTACCTCAACTGAGGATTTAATCCACTAATCGCACGGATTACAATGGTTCTCCACTTAGTCAGCAACTAAGTCTTCCAGAGTCTTCTGATCACACACTGATCACTCCAGGAACAACTGCTTAGATACCCTCTAAGACTTTTCTAGAGTATACTGATCCACACGATCACTCTAGTTACAACCTGCTTAGATAACCTCTAAGACTTCCTAGAGTATTCTGATCCACACGATCACTCTAGTTCCTTACAACTTAATGTAATCAATTCTAAGAGTATTACAATTGCTTCTTAAAAGCGATAATCACAAACTGTGATATTTCTCTTAACGTTTAAGCTTAATCTCACTAATATATTACAACAGCAATGTAGTGAGCTTTGATGAAGATGAAGATTCTGAGCTTTGATTTGAACAGCGTTTCAGCAAGTTAATTTGAGTTGTTTTTGTTCAGGTTCGTTAACCTTGCTTCACATCAGAACTTCATATTTATAGGCGTTGGAGAAGATGACCGTTGAGTGCATTTAATGCTTTGCATGTTCCGTACAGCATCGCATTTAATGTTATACGCTTTTGTCAACTACCTCGAGCCTTGTTCACGCTGTGTCTACTGACGTAGCCTTTAGTAGCTTTTAACGTTCCTTTTGTCAGTCAGCGTAGCTTGCCACTTGTACTTCCTTCTGATCTGATGTTTGTGAATACAACGTTTGAATATCATCAGAGTCAAACAGCTTGGTGCATAGCATCTTCTGATCTTCTGACCTTGAAGTGCTTCTGAGCGTGATACCATCAGAACTTCAGTGCTTCTGTTCTCTTGTTCTTCTGATGCTTCCATAGACCCATGTTCTGATTCTGCTTCGACCATCTTCTGATGTCTTGCCAGACCATGTTCTGATGTTGCATGCTGAACCCTTTGAGACAAAGCTTCTGAGCGCTGAATTATGCGTACTCTTTATATATTTCCTGAAAAGGAAATTGCATTGGATTAGAGTACCATATTATCTTAAGCAAAATTCATATTATTGTTATCATCAAAACTAAGATAATTGATCAGAACAAATCTTGTTCTAACAAATATTATTATTAATGGTAAGAAGATCCATGCAAATGTACCTAGATTTCAAAGGGACCAGATGCAGGTGCGTGGTAACGGGAAGCTAACAAGAGAAATCAAGATGGACAAAGGAAGGATCATAGTTGAAAAAAATGTGATGCAAAGGCCAAGATCAAATGGTGCAAGTTATGCACAAGTCATGAAGAACAACACCTGTAACAAAACTGAAATACAGAAACAGAAAATTTTGGGGTGGAATCCCAGAGAGGCCAAACCAAAGTTTGCCCATCTACAGTTTGACGTGGAGGAAGGAGACATGAAAAGGTTTCTTGAAGCATTTGTAGGTGTGGTGGAAGTCCCAGGTTCAACTTACAACATTCAGAAAGCTCTTCATGAGGAAGGAATCTTTATGATAAAAGCGACTCCGCTAGGAGCCAACCTATGTCTACTGTAAGAAATGGAAAAGGGTGCCCTGGCCAACGTCATTCGGGAAGAAAATGACTGGATAGGGAGATGGTTCTCTGATATACATCCATGGACACCGGAGGATGCAGATAATGAGAGATTGACATGGATGAGGTGCTACGGGTTACCATGCCATGTTTGGAAGAAGGAGTTTTTTGAATTTATTTCAAAAACGGTTGGGGTGTTTGTGTGTTCTGATGAAGAGACTATGGAACTCGGAAAATTAGATGTGTCTAGGTTCCTTATCCGCACAAAATATTCAATGAATCTTAATGAAAGCATTAACATAGGTGTTAATGAAAATGTTTATAGTATAAAGCTTGTTGAGGATATGCACGGCCCGAAACGTATTGTAGTTCCAAAGGAAGAAAGTGAAAGTTCATTTGAGGGGTCGATGGAGGAGGAATGGGAAGAAGATTCTGCGGAGAAGGACGGTGAGGAGTCGGCAGAAAGTGATGGACGGAGTGGTTCAGGGATCAAGGAAGGGTCATGTCATAGCAGGGAGGGGGCAGAGATACAATTTTGCAGGAACGAGGTTTTTTTGCAGGAAAGGCTGGAAAGGTGTAATAAAGGTACAAAGTCAACAGTTAATAGCCAGAGGATCTATCATGCAAATGGGGGTTTAGGGAAAAGTGTGCAGAATTTTGATTTAGAAGAATCAGTATTAATTGGTGATGGTAAGGGAGCAATTAATGGGGGACAGGTGGTAGGGGTGGTGGAAGAAAATATTCAAAATATTGAAGTGATAGGTGATGAACCAAGAAACAAAGATGACGTGGGCTTGTTGGAGGTAGAAACGGTGGGCTCGGGCTCTATTTCTGTTTCACCCAGTGGGCCTTGTGAACTTGCAATCTCTCTAAGGCCCAAGAAGCTGGTTCCAATTAAGGAAGTATATCAAAATTTGAAGATCCCTTTTGCTCCATCTTATTTTTCGGTGCTACTACATTCCCAATCTAACCCTAAAGTTCAAATTCATAGTAATTCTAATCTGGAAGCTAGTAATTTGGAGGTTTCTTCCTCTAGTTCCTCTAGTGGGTCGCTGTTATGCTGCAATTCAATAGCGGATTCGGGAGTTAACCAATGCAACAATCGTATTCGGAAGGCCATAGATGGATTGCCATCGAGGGTGTGGAAATCAATTAAGGACCTGGGAATTGAAGGGGATGAAGATGATGAGGTTTTTGAAGGAATAGTCAGGGAGATCGAAGCAAGGGACAGAACTGGTTTTGAAACATCGAAGGAGTTACAACAGATTGTCCCATGAATATAGGAAGCTTTAATATTAGAGGGGGCGGAAATCCTGCGAAACGTAGAAGAATTGGTAAAATTATGGAGCTGGCAAAGGAGGATTTGTGCTTTATACAAGAAACTAAACTAAAGAGGATGGAGTCGTTTGTAGCCAAGAGTTTTTGGGGAGCTAAGGAATGTGAATGGCCTTCAAAAGACTCAGAAGGGGCATCAGGAGGTATGTTAACTATATGGAACAAAGGTGCCATTTCTCCATTGTATAGTTTTAAAGGTAAAGGTATATTAGGGGTGAATGCCATATGGAAGAACTTAAATTGCTATTTTATCAATGTTTACTCTCCTTGCACAATTGGGGAAAAAAGAGAATTATGGAATAGTATGTTAGATTGGAAACAAAAATTACCCAGGGGGTGAATGGATAGTAGGGGGAGATTTTAATTCGGTGAAAGTAAGGGAGGAAAGAAGGGGAAAATCACAATCAAATTTAGCAGAGATGGAAGAATTTGCAAAATTTATAGAACTTTTGGAGTTGGTGGATTTGCCGATTGTAGGAAACAAATTCTCATGGATTAGTTCTAATGGAAATGCAAGGAGCAGGCTGGACAGAATCCTTTTATCGGAGGGAATAATAGAGTCTTGGAAGGTTGTAGCTCAGATGTCAGGCAAGAGGGATATTTCTGACCATAGACCTATTTGGATTAAATCTAGCAACTTGAACTGGGGTCCTAAACCATTTAAGGTCTTTCATGCGTGGTATGAACACAAGGAGTTTATGAAGTTTGTAGATATGGAATGGAATCTGGGTGACATCATAGGA
The DNA here is from genome assembly GCF_029867415.1 of Vicia villosa. Taxonomy (NCBI): domain Eukaryota; kingdom Viridiplantae; phylum Streptophyta; class Magnoliopsida; order Fabales; family Fabaceae; genus Vicia; species Vicia villosa. The sequence goes on along the minus strand of NC_081185.1, from coordinate 76,440,173 downwards.
ACCAGTGCTTTTGTACTCAAAGAAAAATTCAAGAGGCTAAGAGTTGTTAGACGCTAGGTTTAAGGATCTAGAGGGGGGTGAATAGATCTCTCAGAGTTTTTCAAAATTATTTCAAACTTAAGCGAAAGCGGTTCAGGATCGACTCGCGTCTAATCCGGACCGCTATTGAAAAGGTTGTATATGTGATAAAACCACAAGATAATTGGGATTAACAATGAAAGGATAGATTATAGAATCAATTCGTTGCTCTAATGAAAAACGATTAACTTCTGATTTGATACACTTTGTTTGCAATGCTTTGATAATGGATGAAGCAAAAGCATAAACACTTGGTGATAATATCCAAATTGATTGTGATTCAATATGTGGTGAATTGTGATGTTTACGAAGGTTCTTAAAACACAATTTTAACACTTGAATCGTTGATCAGTTTGCAATTATAACCAAGTACAAACAGAACGTAAATGAAAAGACAAAAGCGATAACAACACGATATTTGTTCAGGCAGTTCGTCGATCGTCCTCGCTACGACTACATCTGCCCCCAATTCCAAACGGGAATTGGGATGTCTTTCATTATTATTGAAAACAGTTTATACAAAGAAGATAACAAAGCGATAAACGATAAACCAATTATGTTGATCCTTTGAATCTTCTTCCCCCTTAATCTTGAGCCAGATCAAGGTCTTCCAAGAGCTTCACTTTGATTTCCTTGCTGCAGTGTATTGAATTCCTCGAACCCTTGTTCTTCAATCTTCACACTCAGCTGAATCTTTGATAAAGCCTCTTGATAAAAACCCCCAAAATTCACCAATCTTGGAGGGCAAAATCCGCAGATTTTATCCACCAAAACCCCACAAATCTTCACCCACTAGGAATCTTCAATTCCGTTCCATGGACATTATCGATCTTGAACGCAAACCCTCAACGCAAAAATGATTGTGTGTAGTTGTGTTGGAGTTGTGTCGATGATCGAAGATGAGAAGCCTTTGTGTATCTTTCAGTTGTTGGTGTTGATTTGCAATAAATGACATGAAAGAAGATATAAAGGAGCAGGATCTGTGTATCAGCAAAACACACTAAGTTTGGCAAGTTTTGAGCAGATAGGTCGACCTACTTTGTTGGTTAGGTCGACCTAACAGAGGTAGATTTGGCCAAATTGTAATTGCTTCCAGTTGAGTCGACCTGTTGGTAGCTTAGGTCAACCTAAAGTCAGTTAAGTTGCGTTCTTGAGACTTTTCTTCAGTTTAGGTCGACCTAGGATGGAGGATGAGTCGACCTAACAGAGACATGGTGTTTTTTGCTTCACTTTGAGTCGACCTGCTGAAGCTCTGGGTCGACCTAACAGAAGTATGCAATTTTTGCTTCAGTTTGGGTCGACCTGATTGTGAACTAGGTCGACCTGACAGATGCAAAGTTGGTCAAAACTTCATTTTCTTTGAGTCATTCACTTGTGCGCTTGTATTTGATTGCTTGTGATGTTTGCCATGAATCAAAAACTCATTTGTGAGTGTATGCTTGTTCTTACAAACTCCCCCTTTTTGATGATGGTAAACATTTGCTTGAATGACGAACGCTCCCCCGTATTCACAGCTCATATCTTGTATGTGTTAGCTCCCCCGTACTCTCAATTTATCTCCCCCTTTGACAACATCAAAAAGCCAGAAAACAGAAAGAGAGAAGTAGAAGGCAAAAATAATATAGAAAGACAATATCATAATAGTGCAGATCAAATATGATATAGAAAGGCACAATATAATATCCAGGCATAATTAAGGTTACAAAACCAAGCTCAATGTCAAGTAATTAAGGTAGACAAAAAAAATAGAGATATGAAATGAAATGCAATGCAATGAGATGGCTAATGATATGCAAGGCTTGCTAATGTCTGCCCCGTCGTCCTCGTCCTCTGTGGAATCTGTGAGGTCGGTCCTCTTCAACTTGTTCCAGTAGATCATTGACAGAAGTGTTAAGGATGTTGAAGCGTTGGCTCAGACTGGCATGTCTATTTGCTGCTGTTTCTTCAAGGTGATTCTGCCGCTCAATCAGATTAGACGCAAAGGTTTCAAAATCAGTTTTGCGCTCTTGTTGAAGCTGTTGCATGTTTTGGAACTGGAGCTGCTGTGCTTCGAAGTTTTGTTGTTGACGGATTTGCATATTTTCAAGCATGGAAGTGATGTTGGACTGATCCGGCTGAGGTTGAGCTGTGTATCCCCAAGGGATTTCCTCTTCTTGTGATGGAACATATTGCCAGTTTGGATCCGGATGATGTGAAACATCTTCCATAGTGTGATCGTCATCATTTGCTATGTCTTGATCATTGCCTTCTTCATCATTACCTGCAAGGGGGCCAAACTCTGTAGGATCGTCATAGTTGTATATGATCTTTCTGGTTCCCTTTTGAATGAGATAGTAGGTTTTCCTATTTGGATCCCAGTGGTATCCCATGAGGGTTAAGGTTGTTTGGGAGAAGTCTTGAGACTGTTGCATGTGGATGTAGGGCAAGTTATCAAGCTTCATGCCGAAATGGTTCACGATTGTTTGAATGATTGAACCATAACATAGAGCAGTAGTTTTCTGTTGTACTTCATGGAACTTGGCAGCTAGAAAGTGTGGCCAGTGTACACGCGTTCTGTTTTGCAGCAGATACATTAACACAACTTCACTGCATTCAATTCTTGAGAATCCTCCTGCTCTTGGGCGAATGACTCTTGAGATGATCCAATTTAGGAGCCTAGGATCTCTCTTTAAGTGACCAGCTGTGATTGTTTCATTTGGCTTGTCAAAGACGGAAGGGTCTTTGAGAATGGATTTCATGTAGGCCACATGATCATAGTTGCCCGGCATTTCACCGTCTTCCATACAGAATTCATCTCCTACAAGTGTGAGGCCAAAAATGCTTATCCAAGCCCATTTGTCAACAACATGCGACCTGGATCCCATCTTAAATCGGAAATTACAACCGTCCCCTTTTTGGAACCCTGCATAGAAAGCCCTAACGGTATTTTCACAGTACGGAGTGTCACATCGCACCAATGGATGAATATTTTGGTGTTCAATAAGATTTGCAACATCGGGAATATGCATATGTTTGACAACATGTGGGTTATAGATATATTGCCTAACAATTTTCCTTTTCATTTGCTACTTCTCAAAGTTTTCCCTACAATCAGGATGAACAAGAGCTATAGCAGTTACCGGTTGAGAAGATGAACCAGATGCGATTTCCTTTCCCTTTCTTGATTTTGGTGCCATGGTTGGAGGAAATTTGAGTGAGAAAGAGGATGATTGGAGAAGTATGCTGTAGGAGAATTAGGGTTGGCCGTACACAAGTGTTTGGGAATGAGGAGGAATGAAAAATGGATGCATAATAATGAATGGAGATGGGCTAGGTCGACCAACAGGCCCAATTTTGGAAATTTTGTATCAGTAGGTCGACCTAAAGGGAGGCTGGGTCGACCTAGCAGAAGGACCCCCAAAAAAAATTCAGATTAGGTCGACCTAAAAGAGGGGTAGGTCGACGTAACTGAGCATGATTTTGTTAATTGGGAAAAAAATTCTGTAGGTCGACTCAGAGACGAATTAGGTCGACCTAAATTGCCTCAAATGCTAGAAATGCAGTGATATGCTTATGAATGATGGTGATATGCTTATTCTACATGCTTGTATGTCCAAAACGTGATATGTTATGTAGAATGATGATCAACATATGTGTGTAAATGAGATATGGAAAAGCATGTATAATGTCACTATAAGCATGTTAATTGATAGCATATTATAGTATCAATAAATTTTTTGGAAGTGAACAACAAACATGTTACCACTTTCTCAATTGTAGGTATCTTGTCATCATTTCGTAGAGTGAAGTATAATCCCCTAGTCAATTTGGAATGATGCTTGATTTGATGATGAACTACCTTCATACTAAAAGAGATGTTAGCTTGAGCATAATCAATATATATATAGAAAGTAAAGGAATAAAATTAAGAGAACAAACGCATTTAGCTTAAATTAGAGATATCTAATATCCCTAATTCCCTACGAATATTGAAGAACTGCTCGGTTGCTAGAGGTTTGGTGAAGATGTCAGCTAGTTACTTCTTGCTCTCTACATGTTCAAATGTAACTTCTCCTTTCTCTACATGATCTCTTAGGAAGTGATGCCTTATTTCAATATGCTTGGTTCGTGAGTGTAAAACAGGATTCTTGCTCAAGTTTATGGCACTTGTGTTGTCGCACATGATAGGTATACGATCGAGCTTAATACCAAAGTCAATGAGTTGTTGCTTGAGCCATAATATCTGAGCACAGCAGCTTCCAGCAGCTACGTATTCTGCCTCAGCGGTAGATAATGCAACTGATACTTGTTTCTTGCTATGCCAGCTTATCAATGAATTTGAGAATAGATGACATGTCCCACTGGTGCTCTTTCTGTCGGATTTGCATCCAGCAAAGTCTGAGTCGGAGAATCCCACCAAATAACATTCATTGCCTTTAGGATACCATAGGCCATATGTAGTAGTTCCACGTAGATATCATAGAATTCTTTTTACAGCTTTTAAGTGTGATTCCTTTGGACAAGATTGGTATCTTGCACACATACATACACTAAACATGATGTTCGGTCTTGAAGCTGTGAGATACAATAGTGAACCTATCATACCTCGGTACAATTTCACATCAACCTCTTTACCTTTCTCATCTTTGTCTAGGTTACTATTTGTTGCCATAGGTGTGTCAATCTCCTTTGCCTCATTCATTCCAAATCTTTTAAGCAACTCTGTACAATACTTAGTTTGACTTACGAACGTTCCATGACTAAGTTGCTTGATTTGTAGGCCAAGGAAGAAATTCAGCTCTCCCATGAGACTCATCTCAAATTCACTCTGCATAAGCTTAGAAAATTCTTTGACAAGTTTTGCATTAGTCGACCCAAATATAATATCATCTACATAAACTTGAACCAAGAGTATATCTTTATCTTTTCTTTTAATGAAGAGAGTAGTGTCAACTTTACCCATAAAGTATCCTTGACTAAGTAGAAATTTGCTCAAACGTTCATACCAAGCCCTAGGGGCTTGTTTGAGACAGTATAAAGCACGTTTCAACTTATAAACATGAGTTGGATACATGTAATTCTCAAAGCCGGGTGGCTGAGCGACATAGACCTCTTCATTTATATAGCCATTTAGAAAGGCGCTTTTAACATCCATTTGAAATAGTTTAAAATCTTTTGAACAAGCATAGGCAAGTAAGAGACGAATAGCTTCGAGACGTGCTACGGGAGCGTATGTCTCTTCATAATCAATACCTTCCTCTTGATTGTAACCTTGAGCAACTAATCTAGCTTTGTTTCTAGTAATAACTCCGTTTTCATCAAGTTTGTTACGAAAAACCCATCTAGTGCCGATTACTTGATGATCTCCCGGATGAGGGACTAGGTCCCAAACATCATTCCGTTTAAATTGGTTTAATTCTTCTTCCATGGCCATTAGCCAATGCTCATCAAGTAATGCGTCCTTAGCATTTTTCGGCTCAACTTGTGAAACGAAAGCAAAATGATGACAAAAGTTACTTATCTTGGAGCGTGTTGTAACGCCCTTTGAGATGTCCCCTATTATATTTTCAATTGGATGATCTTTTACATTTGTCCAGGCCTTAGGAAGTTCTTCATTGTTTGAGATGCTTTCTTTTTCATCATCATCATGAGACTCATCTTTCTCTTTATCAGCACCTTTCTTCACAATAATTTCACTCTCGTCTTCCTTATCTTTGACGATGTCTTTAGTAGATGGACCTGCACTATCGAAAGATATACCTTTCTCGACATATTTTGTATAAGATTCATCAAAAGACACATGTACTGACTCTTCTACTATAAGTAATCTTTTGTTGTATATCCTATATGCTTTGCTAGATTGTGAGTAACCAAGAAAGATTCCTTCGTCAGCTTTAGCATCGAATTTCCCAAGATTATCCTTACCATTGTTCAGCACAAAACACTTGCAACCGAATACGTGGAGATGTGACACATTTGGTTTTCTACCTTTTAATAATTCATATGGCATTTTGTTTAGTATAGGACGTATTAATATCCTATTCAAAACATAACATGCGGTGCTAATAGCGTCAGCCCAAAAATATTTAGGTAGACTACCCTCATTTAGCATTGTTCTTGCCAACTCCTCTAGAACACGATTTTTACGTTCAACCACTCCGTTTTATTGTGGTGTTCTAGGAGCTAAAAAGTTATGCTCAATTCCATGTTTATCACAGTATTTTTCAAAAAGATAGTTTTCAAATTCTCCACCGTGATCACTTCGAATTGCAACTATTTTGGTGTTCATTTTATTTTGACATAATCTTGCAAATTGCGTGAAAGCTGGAAAACTTTGATCCTTACTAGGTAGAAAGATTGTCCAACAAAATCTAGAGTAATCATCGACAATGACAAAACCATAGATGTTTCCACCTATGCTTTTAGTCCTTGAAGGGCCAAAAAGATCCATGTGAAGGAGTTCAAGAGGGCGTGATGTTGAAACCACGTTCTTTGATTTAAAAGAGGTTTTTGTTTGCTTTCCCTTTTGACAAGCATCACATAGATGATCCTTTGAAAACTTTATTTTTGGTAAGCCGATTACTAAGTTTTTTGTGACAACCTTGTTAAGTAAGTCAAAATTAATGTGAGCGAGGCGTCTATGCCAAAGCCATGAGTCTTCGCCTAGAGCAATTAGACACTTGGTACTTGACTTAGATACTTCGTCCAAGTTTAGCATATAGATGTTGTTTACTCTTAAGCCATTAAACATAATGTCTCTTTTCTTAGTATGTTCTATTGTGCAACCAGAATTTGTAAAAGTTACTTTAAAATCTTTGTCGCACAATTGACTTATACTTAAGAGGTTATGTTTAAGACCTTCTACTAGCAATACATCAGTTATAGTTGTGGTAGAGGGGTTACCTACACTTCCTTTACCAAGTATAGCTCCCCGATTGTTGTCTCCATAGGTGACATACCCCTTTTTCTTTGCGTGAAACTCAACGAAAAGTGATATGTCTCCCGTCATGTGTCTTGAGCATCCGCTATCAAGGAACCACAACCTTTCGGCAATGTCAAGACACTTTTCCTGCAAAATTAATTTAGAGAGGGAGGTCCCCAATTTTCATTGGGTCCTTGGTAGTGAGTACATAATTTGTTGCACTTGGGCAGCCATTGAAATACTCCTTTAGGAACCAAAATCCTCCTAAATTTGCATTTTTCAATGGTATGACCCTTTTTGCAACAATAGTGACAGGTAATATGATGAGAATATGCTGTTTTGCTAGTTGATACTTTTGGTACAAAAGTGTATTTACTATATAAAGGAGTATACGATCTTTTGAACTTATTCGGATCAACCGCAAACGTCACTTTTGGTTGTAGAGCCTTGTCTAATTTGGCTTTTAGATCTCTTACTTCTTTTTGTCAAATATGACATGTCTCACAACCAAACCATGATGTAGGATCTATCTCAACTTTATCTTTTTGAATATCTAGCATAGATTGTTTTAAAGCTTCCATATCCTTTTCGGTTTTCTCAACTTTTGATTCAAGATATGAAAAGATTCTCTTATTTGAGGCCAAAAGTTTGAAAGCTTCAATTGCGTCTCTATGTAATTCTTCAAAAGCAAGTTTTAATTGAGAATGAGATACTTTATCTACAAGTTCAGGTTTAAGATGACTTACACGTTTCTTTTTCTTGTGTTGATGAGCCATAAGACATAAGTTTGCCGATTCTTCTTCATCGCTTGATGAGCTTTCACTAGATGAATCACTTTCCCATGCTATGTAGGCTCTTCTAGATTTGTAGTGACCTTTGCTTTGGTTCTTCTCTTTCTCCTTCTTAAGGTATGGACAATCCGGTTTGTAGTGACCGACTTTGCCACAATTGAAGCAAGGACCTTTGATTTTTCCTTTGTTATTTTCATCTTGTTTGAACTTGTTTGATTGCTTTCTATAGTTGATCAAGCCTTTGTCGGAATGTTTTGCTCCATTTTTCTTTAGGTATTTGTTGTATCTTCGCACAAACAGTCTCATTTCCTCATCATCGGGGTCTTCATCATCATTTGTATCACTATCCTCTAGCTCTTGCCTTGAGGTCTTGGAGCTTGAAGCTTTTAGAGCTATTGACTTCTTCTCTACCTCTTTCTCCATGTTCTTATCTTTCTTTGCCCTTTTCTCATGCATGTCAAGGCATTTAAGATGTTGTTCATGTTCTTCTAGTTTACCAAAGAGAGTGGTGATGTCTAAGGTATTTAGATCATTTGCTTCCTTTATTGCCGTAACCTTGGGTTGCCATTCCCTGTTCAAGCATCTCAAGATTTTGTTAGTAGCAACTGCATTGGAAACAGGTCTATCAAGAGAATTTAAACGATTTTTCAAATGTACGAATCTCTTTTGCATGTTTTCGATGGATTCACCATCTTCCATGTGAAAGAGTTCGAACTCTTGAGTTAACGTATTGATTCTAGCTAGTTTGACATCATCCGTTCCCTCATGGGCAACTTGCAATGTGTCCCACATAGCTTTAGCGTATCTACAATGGGAAACGCGATAGTATTCATCAACTCCTAGAGCTGAGATTAGAATGTTTCTCGTTTTCCAATCGTATCCATATCTCTTTTCATCTTCAGCATCCCAAGTATTTTCTGGTTTTGGAACAACGGCACCAGCTGCATTTGTCATGGTGATCTGAAAGGGACCATTGACAATTGCTGTCCAGATGTTCCTATCAATGGCATTGATATGAACACACATACAATCCTTCCAATAGCCATAGTTTTCACCGTTGAAAACTGGAGCTCTATTGTGAGCCCCTTTAGGTCCGGAAGCAATCTTTCCAATAAGTGTTTCACGTAGCACGGAATAAACCAGAGCTCTTGATGCCACTAGTTAGACGCTAGGCTTAACGATCTAGAGGGGGGTGAATAGATCTCTCAGAGTTTTTCAGAATTATTTCAAACTTAAGCGAAAGCGGTTCAGGATCGACTCGCGTCTAATCCGGACCGCTATTGAAAAGGTTGTATATGTGATAAAACCACAAGATAATTGGGATTAACAATGAAAGGATAGATTATAGAATCAATTCGTTGCTCTAATGAAAAACGATTAACTTCTGATTTGATACACTTTGTTTGCAATGCTTTGATAATGGATGAAGCAAAAGCACAAACACTTGGTGATAATATCCAAATTGATTGTGATTCAATATGTGGTGAATTGTGATGTTTACGAAGGTTCTTAAAACACAATTTTAACACTTGAATCGTTGATCAGTTTGCAATTATAACCAAGTACGAACAGAACGTAAATGAAAAGACAAAAGCGATAACAACATGATATTTGTTCAGGCAGTTCGTCGATCGTCCTTGCTACGACTACATCTGCCCCCAATTCCAAACGGGAATTGGGATGTCTTTCATTATTATTGAAAACAGTTTTTACAAAGAAGATAACAAAGCGATAAACGATAAACAAATTATGTTGATCCTTTGAATCTTCTTCCCCCTTAATCTTGAGCCAGATCAAGGTCTTCCAAGAGCTTCACTTTGATTTCCTTACTGTAGTGTATTGAATTCCTCGAACCCCTGTTCTTCAATCTTCACACTCAGCTGAATCTTTGATAAAGCCTCTTGATAAAAACCCCAAAATTCACCAATCTTGGAGGGAAAAATCCGCAGATTTTATTCACCAAAACCCCACAAATCTTCACCCACTAGGAATCTTCAATTCCGTTCCATGGATGTTATCGATCTTGAACGCAAACCCTCAACGCAAAAATGATTGTGTGTAGTTGTGTTGGAGTTGTGTCGATGATCGAAGATGGGAAGCATTTGTGTATCTTTCAGTTGTTGGTGTTGATTTGCAATAAATGACATGAAAGAATATATAAAGGAGCAGGATCTGTGTATCAGCAAAACACACTAAGTTTGGCAAGTTTTGAGCAGATAGGTCGACCTACTTTGTTGGTTAGGTCGACCTAACAGAGGTAGATTTGGCCAAATTGTAATTGCTTCCAGTTGAGTCGACCAGTTGGTAGCTTAGGTCGACCTAAAGTCAGTTAAGTTGCGTTCTTGAGACTTTTCTTCAGTTTAGGTCGACCTAGGATGGAGGATGAGTCGACCTAACAGAGACATGGTGTTTTTTGCTTCACTTTGAGTCGACCTGTTGAAGCTCTAGGTCGACCTAATAGAAGTATGCAATTTTTGCTTCAGTTTGGGTCGACCTGATTGTGAACTAGGTCGACCTGACAGATGCAAAGTTGGTCAAAACTTCATTTTCTTTGAGTCATTCACTTGTGCGCTTGTGTTTGATTGCTTGTGATGTTTGCCATGAATCAAAAACTCATTTGTGAGTGTATGCTTGTTCTTACAAGAGGAAGACTGAAATGGTGGAATCAGTATGTGTTTGGCAAGATAGATCTGAATATTGAGGAAGATGTGGAGACATTAAATGAATTAGAACATGATGATTACATGACAGCAACTCAATTGTCTAGGGAAAAAATAGAGAAATGCATAACTATTCAAGCCAACATATGGAAAAATCTTAATATGAAGGAGAGTATGTTAAAGCAAAAGTCAAGAATGAGGTGGATAAAGGAAGGGGATTGCAATACAAAATTCTTTCATTCGATGGTTAGAGCGAGACGTAGGAGAAATACAATTGTTTCTATCCAAACGACACAGGGAACACTTGAAGAGGTTGATGAGGTTAAAAGTGGGGTGAAGGGGTACTTTGAAACAAGATTCAAGAAACTGGCACGCCCAAGGCTTAGGCTAGCTGGGATCCATTTCAAAGAACTGTCAGAAGAGGATAAGGGGGGTTTTGGAGGAGGAATTTACAAGTGAGGAGATAAGGAGTGTGGTGTTTGAGTGTCAAGGTGATAGGAGCCCTGGGCCAGATGGTTTTAATATGGAGTTTATTAAAAGATGCTGGGGGACGGTGGGTGTTGAGGTGATTAGATGTGTCAAAGACTTTTATATAAAAGGAATTTTACCAAGAGCTTCTACGGCTTCTTTCCTTACGTTAAATCCAAAGGTGGAACATCCTCAGGGTATGGTAGACTATAGGCCAATTTTCCTCATAGGATGTGTATACAAATTGATCTCTAAGCTACTTGCAGCAAGATTAGGAAAGGTAATTGGGAAGCTTATTTCAAAGTCACAAATGGCTTTCATCCCTGGAAGGCAAATTTTAGATGGCATTCTCGTTACTAATGAGATTTGTGATTGGGCAAAGAGATGTAAGAAGGAGTGTATGCTATTTAAAGTGGATTTTGCACAGGCATACGACTGTGTAGACTGGGATTGCTTGAAGGAAATGTTGCTTAAAATGGGCTTTGGTGCAAGATGGTTGAAGTGGATGGAAGCTACAGTCTTTTGTAGTAAAATGTCTGTCTTAGTAAATGGGAGCCCCACGGGGGAATTTGATGTGAAGAGAGGTCTTAGGCAGGGGGACCCTTTGTCCCCATTCCTATTCACAATTGTTGCTGAGGGCCTAGTAGGAATAGTGAGACAATCAGTCCAAAAGGGGGGTTTTCAAAGGAGTAAGTTTGAATCAAGAGGTTTCATACGAGATACTACAATTTGCAGATGACACAATACTAGTAGGAGAAGGTAGTTGGAGCAATTGGTGGGCAATCAAAGCAATCTTACGAGGCTTTGAGATGGTGTCAGGGATTAGAGTCAACATGAGGAAAAGCAAGTTGTATGGGGTGGGAGTAGACCAATATTTTATGCAGGCTGCAAGTCAGTTTCTAGCATGCAAATTGGATAGCATTCCCTTCAAATTCTTGGGTTTGATGGTGGGAGGAAATCCAAGAAGAATCAGTTTTTGGAGACCGATTATTTCCAACATAAAATCAAAACTATCTCCCTGGTTTGGAAGACTCTTGTCTATAGGTGCCCGGGTAACACTTATAAATTTTGTTTTAGCTAATTTACCTGTTTTTTATCTGTCATATTATAAATTGCCTTGCAAAGTTAGGAAGGATTTGGTTAGCATACAAAGGAATTTCTTATGGCATAATGCAGAAGAAAGGAAAGGGGTGGACTGGATTAGTTGGAAACAAATTTGTAATCCTAAGGACCGAGGGGGGTTAGGGATAAAAGATATAAAGCTATTTAATAAGGCTTTGTTATCTAAGTGGTTGTGGAGATTTCTATGTGAAGAAAATGCTATTTGGAAAGGGGTATTGGAGGTGAGGTATGGAAGCTTACATGAAAGAATTCTCTTTAAAAAGAAGAAAGGTAATTTAGCACTTAAATCTATATGGTGGAGGGATCTAATGCAATTAGGTGATAATTATGTGGATGGGGAATTCTGTAAAGTGTTGAAATGTAGATTAGGTAATGGAAAAAGAGTTCCTTTTTGGACTGGTAAGTGGCTAGGAGGAACAACCCTGCAATCAACTTTTCCAAATTTATTCGCAGCAGTTGCTATACCAGGTGGGAGTGTGGATGAAATGGGAGTTTGGGAGGGCACGATCTGGATTTGGAAGATAGAGACAATGCAAGATCTTGAGGATGAGGCGGTGCTAATGGAGAAGGAGGAATTGGAACTTATACTAAGTGAAGTGGAACCAAATCATAATATTCAAGATAAGTTTATTTGGCCCCTAAATGGTATGGAAGGATTCAAGGTTAATGCTTATTATGCAAGGCTACAGGCTGCTACAATGGTGGATGTACAAGAGGAGGAGGTCAGGAAGGTGACTAAAGCAATATGGAACATCAGAATGCCCTCTAAAGTGAAGATCTTTGCATGGAGACTAGTAAAGGACAGGATGCCTACCAGACAGCAATTACGAAACAGAAATATTATTGTTAATGATACTGATTCCTTATGTGTTTTTGGATGCCATGAGAGGGAAGATTATCATCATTTATTCTCAATCTGTCCTAAATTGCGTAAGTTGTGGGAAAAGATTCAGGCATGGCTTGGCATTAATGTGCAGTATCATCCTAATTGTGTGAAACTTTACTTAAGTTTCGTTGATGCGATGAAGGGTGCTTGTCAGGAAAAGTTAGCAGGTGCAATTTGGGGAGCGGCTTATTGGTCTATTTGGAAACAGAGGAATGACATTATCTTTAACAATGCAGTTGAGGACATTGATGAAATATTCCAGAATACTAAGATGCTTAGTTGGTGGTGGCAGGCGATTGGAACAAAAGACAGCACACTGAGTGCGTTCTATGATTGGCATCATCATCCTCTAGATGTATTAGCTTTGTAACTTTAGAAGGTTTGCTTATGGAATAGGCTTTTGTTGATTTTATATAACTGTAAAATGTAATCTGTTCCTTGAAACTTTATTTGAGCTTCATGTGGTAATATAATTCATTGCTTATCAAAAAAAAGTATTAAGTCTTAAGTCATAACATCAAATACATGGACAGGGAACCTATACATGAACATCAAATACATGGATAGGGAACCTATACATGAACATAAAAACGTGGAATTTCATTGACAGAGATACGTTGGAAAAGAATTGACAAAAATATGGAACAGGGCAAAATAATGGAGTAAAATAAGTATAAAAACTGGAAGTACCAATAATACAAATCAAGTCACTACTTAAAAAGGATTATTTCACATGAAAAAAGAGATAGAGGAACATACCTAAGAGACTATAAAGAATGAAAGATGTAACTATGTTATCAAAACAGAGAAAGCCCTGGCGCAATATGTTTTCATGTTTTGTTCCTTATATGTTTTTCTCTAAATATATTTTGTATAAATGATAGTCATTACAACAAAAAAACAATAGTTATTGCAATCTGATTAAATCACCAAAAGAACACTCTCAACTACTCCTTAAAAAACATGCACGTTCTTTACTTTTCTTTATTCTTTCCACAGTGAATGGGACATGTGTAGTGAATTACATATGAGGGCATGTACATGGACATCGGACATGTTGTTCACACGTTCTTATAATAGGACAACAAATAGTCATCTAAAGCTTATACATGAAGAGTACAACTTCATCAAAAATGAAAAAATAGAACAATTTAAAGATTAATATAACCACACAAGAACTTTATGCTACTTACTGTTACAATTATCATTCTAATGGAAATAAACAAAAGAACTAACTTACAAAGGAAATCATAGTAATAAATGAAAAGAAAAATAAAAGGTTCTAAATTTATTGAGGATAAATGTAATATACTCTCCATTAGAAATAAACTATGTCCTACAGATTATTATGAATAATATAATAATCTTAAGATACAAAGCGCGCATCACGCGGTATTAGGGCGCGACGCGTTAGATATTTTTTTGAGGATTCCAGCAGAGAAAAGCGCGCGTAGCGAGCTGGGCGGTTGGATCTACAAGTGACTTGGCGCGAAGCGCGCTAGAGGGCACAACGCGCCCTTGACAGAAATTGGAAATGCTATATATGGATCAAATCAGATTTTGTGAAAGGGGATTCAACTTTTGAGAGCTCAATACACTATTTTCTACTGTAGCAACTAATAAGTGAAGATTCGAAGCTTTGATCATCGATTTATCGCCGTTGATGCTTGTTATTCTTCATCCTTACCTTGTTGAGCTAGCTACCATGTCTATGGATAGCTAAATCTCATTTATATCAAGACAAGATGTAATCTTCCTTTACTTTTGTATGTTTTTCTTGTGAATATTGTGTATGAACAAGTGATGATCAATATAGATGGTTTAGTTTGTTCATTAAAGTTTTTCTATGGTATAAATGTTTGAGACATCAATGTTTGTACCTAGATCTAATTTCATCATCTATCAAACTATAAATTGCAGACATGGATTTAACGTTTGATATTTACTTTGTATCGGTTTATAAAACGTTATTTGTATTGTTTAAGCGGTGGAGAAATCGGCGGTTAAACAATACGGTAAATCTAGCTATATCGTTGCGGACACGGACGGTATAGACGTCGATACGTAATTATATTGATCATTAACAAGTTTATATATATATATATATATATATATATATATTTATAGGTTTTCATACAAATTTAGGTCGGTGAAATCGAATCTTAATACATTCTCTTAACCTTAAACACTTCCAATATTTAATCTTTGCTACAAAAACAAGTGAATGATGTGTGACAAAACAACAACCAACTTTACCTTAGCTCATTACGAAATAAATTGTAGAATGGCGATAATATCGCAATAATCCCTGTGGAGACGATATATATAAAACGTACTACCATTACGCTTTACAACAAATTGGCGCCGTTGCCGGGGATTGTTATTTAGATATTGCAAGCATTGCAATAGTTTGTTTTGTATTGAGTCTTATAATTAATCTCTTGTTTCTAAGTTCTTATTCCTTGTGTTTGTTAATTTGCTTGGTTAGCTTTTCAGAATACAGTTTATGCGAGGAAGTGTACCTGCAGATCAACTCCTTTTTGATCCTGAGATTGAAAGGATTGCACGTAGACAGGATAGCAAGACTCGTAGAAGGAGACAACTAACTAGGGAAAGAAGACAACAACAAGAAGCTTCTTCTTCTTCAACTCCGGTTGAAAACTTAGTTGAAGGAGAGATGACAGATGCTATCCCTAATGTTCCACCTCGAGGGCCTTGTGTTAATAGCCCTTGTTTGAATGCTCAATTTGCTCGTGATCAAAACAATGGAAGGAACTCCGAGATGAAAAAGGGGTTACTTCAATTGTTATATCAAAATCCTTTCATGGGATTAGATCACGAGGATCCTTTTACTCATCTCACGAAGTTCTATGAGATAACCGGAATCATTGGTACTCCGGAGGCCGAAGAAGAACAGGTGTTCAAGAGACTATTTCCTCATTCCTTGATAGGAAAAGCTAAGGAATGGTATCTTGATTAACCAAACAATGTAATGACTAATTGGAATGAGTTAGAGGAGAAATTTCTTTATCGGTTCTTTCCACATAATAGGTTCATGGAAGCGAAAACTTCCATTTTTGTGTTCTCACAGGGTCCTAATGAGGCTCTCAATGAAGCGTGGGAGAGGTTCAAATCTATGGTTCGAAAATGCAAAGGGCATGGATTTGATGAATTGACTCAAATCCATATTTTTAGAAATGGACTTCAACCACAACCGAAAACGCTTTTAGATGCTACCGCGGGTGGGTCTTTTATGTCAAAAAGTGCTGAAGAAGCAATTGCTATCATTGATAGAATGGCCTTGAATGATCATCAAGGACAACACAACCGTAGTACCTTACAAAGAAAGCCGGGAGTTCTCGAGTTGAACACGAATGATGCAATACTTGCTCAAAACAAGTTATTGATACAACAAGTAGAATTGCTTACTCAACAAATGTTGAAACTCCCTCAACAACTTAAAGAGATGCATGAGATCCCTACTAAAAATCAACAAGTGATGTGTTGTGAATTGTGTAGGGGTGATCATCAAACTGGTTTTTGTCCTCCACCCGGTGAAGAAGTGAATTATGTTTCAAATCCTAATCAAGGCTACGGTGGGCGACAACAACAACCTTACAACAATAACCAAGGTTACCAATAAAGAGGTAATCAAGGTTATCAACAAGGATGGAGACTGGATGCGGGTCCTTCTAATCGTCAAAATCCATACCAATGAGGGTACAATCAACAACCACCAGTTACAAAGCTTTCTGTGGAGGAAACTCTTAGCCATTTAATGCAATTGTAAATTGCAAGTCAAAAGAGCACGGATGCGGCCATTAAGAACCTTGAGACACAAGTCGGGCAATTGTCAAAACAACTTGCCGATCAAAATAAAGGTCCTTTTCCGGCCACTACTCAAGAGAATCCTCAAGAACATTGTAAGTCCATTCTAACCTGTAGTGGTAGAACAATTAATATGGGAATAGAGGAGGTTGTTGATGATGATAGAATAGTAGTTGAAAAGGATGAGGAAAATGTAGAAAAAAATGTGGAGGATGAAGTAGTTGAAAAGGAGAAAGAAAAAGAAAAAGATGTAGTTGAAAAAGAACTAAATGAGAAAATAGTAGTGGAAAAAGAAAAGAAAAAATTGAGTGAGAGTGAGAAAGGGAAGATGAAAGAGGATTCAATTCCTGTGAAACGATTGCCTTATCCTCCAGGTCCGTCAAAGAAAGATGATGCCAAGCACTATGCTCGATTCTTTGACATTTTCAGTAAATTGCAAATAAATGTTCCTTTTTCCGAGGCATTAGAGCAAATGCCAATGTATGCTAAATTTATCAAAGACATCATCACCAAAAAGAGGAGATTCTTGGATCCTGAGGTAGTGACGGTGAGCTCTAGT
Organism: Vicia villosa; assembly: GCF_029867415.1. Lineage (NCBI taxonomy): Eukaryota > Viridiplantae > Streptophyta > Magnoliopsida > Fabales > Fabaceae > Vicia > Vicia villosa. The sequence continues at coordinate 76,422,880 of NC_081185.1, read as the reverse complement.
TGTAATGCGTTAATTCAACGCACTACACCAATTAAATCAAATGATCCTAGAAGGGTAACATTGTCGGTGTCTATTGGAAATGTTCGTATAGGCAAAGGTTTGGTGGATACCGGTTCTAGTATAAATTTGATCCCATTGTCTATGGTGAGAAGGTTAGGAATTTATGATTTGAAGGAAACTCGAATGACGTTATCATTAGCTGATAAATCCACAGCTCATCCTCATGGAGTTGCGGAAGACTTGCTTGTCAAGGTAGACAAATTTTGGTTTCCTGTTGATTTTGTTGTCATATACATGGAAGAAGATCCAGATATACCGTTGATCCTAGGAAGTCCTTTCATGAAGACGGCCCGAATGATGATAGACATTGACGATGGCTTAATGAAATTGCGATACCAAGACGAGGAATTATGTCTTGATCTCTTTGAAGCCATCAAGCATCCAAGTGATGAAGATGATTTTTTTAGAATCGATGCTACAGAAAAATGAAAGTGGAGAATCAAATGCATTTGTCTAATCCTCTTGAGAAAACTTTGATGGAAGCTCTTGAAATGCTTAATGAAGATCAAGAGAAAGAAATTGAAGAGTGCTTGAGAAATCTTGAGGCATGTGATGAAATAAATCCATTTGAAGCTTAAATTGAAGAATTGAAAGATGAGCCTAAAGTTGAAGAACCAAAGGTGGAATTGAAAGTGTTACCGTCTCATTTGAAATATGTGTTTCTCGGTGACAATTTCACTAAGCCGGTTATCATTAGTAGTGGCTTGTCTAGCAAGGAAGAGCATCGATTGAAAGAAATATTGACAAAGAATCAAGGAGCAATAGGATGGGTTTTATCAGATTTGAAGGGTATTAGTCCGGCCTATTGTATGCATAAAATTATGTTGAAGATGATTTTTGGCCTGTGGCACAACCTCAAAGGCGATTGAATCCGACAATGAAAGAAGTTGTTAGAAAAAAAGGTTGTGAAGTTATTGGAGGCGAGGATGATTTATCCTATCTCCAATAGCGAATGGGTGAGTCAGGTGCATGTAGTTCCAAAGAAGGCTGGATTGACGGTTGTTAGAAATGAAAAGAATGAATTGATCCCTTCGAGAACGGTGACTGGGTGGCGTATGTGTATTGATTATCGGAGGTTGAACCAAGCTACAAGAAAAGACCATTTTCCATTACCATTTATGGATCAGATGCTAGAAAGGTTAGCAGGAAGAATTTTTTATTGTTTCCTGGATGATTATTCAGGATACAATCAAATAACAGTGAATCCTGCGGACCATGAGAAAACTGCTTTTACATGTCCCTTTGACATTTTTGCTTACCGAAGAATGCCGTTTGGACTATGTAATACTCCTGCAACATTTCAAAGGTGCATGCAAGCTATTTTCTCAGATTTGATCGAGAAGTGCATCGAGGTATTCATGAATGATTTTTCTGTGTATAAGTCGTCTTTTGACTTGTGCTTGAAGAATCTTGACGTGGTGATGGAGCGATGTATTGAAATAAATTTGGTTCTCAACTAGGAGAAATGTACTTTCATGGTGACGGAAGGGATAGTTCTTGGCCACAAGGTATCTTCAAGAGGCCTTGAGGTCGATCAAGCAAAAATCGAAGTTATTGAGAAGCTTCCTCCTCTGTTGAATGTGAAAGGCATAAGGAGCTTTCTGGGACACGCTGGGTTCTATAGACGATTCATCAAAGATTTCTCCAAGGTCGCAAAGCCGTTGAGTAATCTGCTCAACAAAGGTACTGAATTTATTTTTGATGAATCATGTTTAAAAGCTTTCCTGGAACTCAAAGAAAAATTGACCACCACACCCATAATCGTCGCTCAAAATTGGTCGCTTAATTTTGAACTCATGTGCGATCCGAGTGATTATGCGGTTGGTGCAGTTTTAGGCCAAAGGAAGAACAAAATTTTCTATGATATACATTATGCGAGCAAAGTTTTGAATGAGGCATAGGTTAACTATTCCACTACTGAGAAAGAGTTGCTCGCAATTGTATTTGCATTGGAAAAATTTCGTTCTTACCTTATTGGTTCTAAAGTGGTATGCTATACTGATCATGCCGCAATCAAATATCTGCTCACCAAGCCTGATTCCAAACAGAGGCTTATACGGTGGATTCTTTTGCTTCAAGAATTTGATCTTGAGGTGAAAGATAAAAAAGGGACCGAAAATTTGATTGCGGATCATTTATCTCGGTTAGTGAATACCGAGGTAACGAAAAATGAAAAATGAGTGAAGGATGAGTTCCCGAATGAAAAATTGTACATGGTACAAGTTAGACCCTGGTTCGCGGATATGGCTAACCATAAAGAATCCGGGTGGATACCTGAGGATCTAATTTGGAATCAAAGAAAAAAGTTTTTAAATGATGCAAATTTTTATGTCTGGGACGATCCTCATTTGTTCAAGTTGAGTAGTGACAGTCTGTTGAGAAGATGTGTCACTGATGATGAAACAAAAAGCATTTTGTGGCATTGTCACAATTCGCCGTATGGTGGTCATTATAATGGTTTGCGTACGGCCACGAAAGTCCTTTAGTCGGGATTTTGGTGGCCTACTTTGTTTAATGATGCTTACCACCATGTAGCAAGTTACAACAGTTGTCAAAGAACGGGTGGAATTGGTAAAAGAGAGGAAATTCCCCTCCAAAGTGTTTTGGAGTTAGAAGTATTCGATTGTTGGGGCATTGACTTTGTTGGACCATTTCCTTCCTCTATGTTGAATGAATACATCTTGGTAGCTGTGGATTACGTGTCAAAGTGGGTGGAAGAGATTGCTTCACCCAATCGGATGGTAAGACCGTGATAAAATTTTTGAAGAAAAATATATTCTTACGGTTTGGCACGCCAAGAGTGTTAATTAGTGATGGTGGATCTCATTTCTATAATGCCCCGCTTGAAAAAGTGTTGGAACAATATGGAGTGAAGCACAAGGTAGCTACTCCATACCATCCACAAACTAATGGGCAAGTTGAGAGGACCAATAGAGAGATAAAGAGAATTCTTGAAAAACCCGTGTCTAGTTCTAGGAAAGATTGGTCGTTGAAACCGGATGAAACCTTGTGGGCGCATCGGACTGCTTTCAAAGCACTGATCGGTCTTACGCCATTTCAAATGCCATCTTCCTGTAGAACTGGAGCATAAGGCATATTGAGCCTTGAAACTTTTGAATTTTGACCACAAGTTGTGTGGTGAAAGAAGAAAAATCCAACTTCATGACTTGGACGAGATGAGATTGCATACCTACAATTCAAATTCATTGTATAAAGAAAAAACCAAATTCTATCACGATAGTAAGATACGATTGAAGGACTTTAAAGTGGGCCAACTGGTTTTACTTTTCAATTCCCGGTTAAGACATTTTCCGGGAAAGTTGAAGTCAAAATGGTCAGGACCATTTCTGGTAAAGAATGTTAAAAGCCAAGGGGCTATTGTGATAGAGGATCAGAAAACAAAGAAAGAATGGGTTGTTAACGGTTAGAGGTTAAAGGTCTATCGAGGAAGTGATTTTCATCGTGAAACGTGTGTTTTATCGTTTGGTGATCCTTGATTGCCTTTGACCGTCGAGTTGACCGATGTTAAACAAAGCGCTATTGGGAGGCACCCCAAATTGTATATAATCACCTTGTTATGTGTTATTTTTGCAGGTGGGATTTTAGTATTGTCGTCGAGCCAGAAATGATCTACCGGTATTTTCAAGTGTGCTGGTAAAAAGAAAATTTTCTGTTGTTTCTGGTGTAGGGCGCTAAGCGCGCTACAGCGTGCGTCGCGTGCTGTGTGATTTCCTTGACCCCTTCCTGGCAGAGATGAGGGCGCGTCGCGCGCTTTGCGAAATTTTAAAAAAAAAACATAATTTCAGTTTAGGACCACCCATGCTAGGCCCAACCCAAACTGAAAAGTGGGAAGGTTTGAATTAGGGTTTGGAGGTCTATTACCTCCATTTCCCTTTTTCTCCTCTTTCTCCTCTTTCTCCACACAGCAAGTTCCTTTCACTGCAATTTTCATTCCTCCATCTTCATCATCAACAAAGGTATGAACTTTATCCCTTTCTTTCCAATAAATTAGGTTTTAAAAGATTAGGGTTTTAGATTTAGGGATTTTCTAAAATTTATGGAAATTAGGGTAGAAGACATGTTTTCTCTTTGAATATGGCCTGCTGGGAACCTTAGAAGGGAGGAGAAACAAGTCCTCCATGTCTGTTTTGCATAAACAGAAGAAAACATTTTCTGGGTTTCGCAGAGGGCGCGTCGCACCGAGTTCAGCCCGTGTCGCGCCCTGGCCTCTGGTTTGAAAAAATTTCTTTCATCCTATACGATGCAGTTTGGCCTGTTTTCTTGTTTGATGATGATTTTAGATTGTTGTAGGCTTTATTTGTGAGGAATTGCTTGATTGTACTAATGTGTTTCAAATTGTGTGTGTTTTGTTTGTTTTTGAATTGTGCAGTTATGGCACCTCCTATGGAAAGGAAGAAAGTTGGCTCTGGTGAGGGATCTTCCTCACAGCCTGGTAGGTTTGATCGGTCCAAATTTCTGGGACCGGAGCAAGAAGCGAGGTACCACGAGCTAGAGAGCCGAGTCGTGTGGAGTGAGCGCATGGTGGTACCCATTGACCACGACAACTTCCAAAGGGCGTGGAGTAAATTTTCCGACACATGCTGGGACAAGTTATTCACTCCGGGCCAGTTCTACCAAGTAGAGATAGTGCGGGAGTTCTATGCAAATGCACTGCCTTCGAGTAGTTGGATAGGCACTGAGCCATTCCCATTCAAAACATGGGTAAGAGGTAAGGTAATTGATTTCAGTAAGGATGCGATTTTTGATTATCTTGACAACCCTCTGGCTTTGGTAGAAGAGTGTGAATACCATCCTAAATTGAGTAGAGGTAATTGGGATGCCGAAGAAATTAGAGAGAAGATTTGTAGAGAAGGTTTTACTTATACTTTGACTTGGTCTGGGCAGCCGAAGACTTTTACACGTAGTCAGTTGACGGAGGATGCTCAATTGGTGACCTCGGTGGTCCTTTACAACATAAGGCCACGAAGTCACACTTTTTCCATCACTATTGATACTGCGGGCCTAGTTGATTGTATTTTGAATTATCAAGATGTGGATGTGTCAAGAATAATAGCTAATGAGCTGAAGAGAGTCGCCCTAAATGGGACTCGTCATGGTGATGGTGTGAAGTGTAGGTTGATTTTTCCGGGGTTAATAATGGGTTTGTGCAGGAAAGCAGGAGTCAGGTTTCCATCTGGTGGAAACATCCCCATGGATGGGGTTATTGATGATCATTTTGCTAACAGGTACTGTCTTCCTGGTGGTCGTCCTGTTGGTCGTGCTGCTGGTGCTCCTGACCATCCTGGTGCTGCTCAAGCTGTTCCAGGTTCTGATGCACCGCCTGCTGGACCTCAATATGGTGATGCGAGTGATTGGAATTATCAGATGCACATGGCGCATCAGAGAGCTTTTATGTTTTTGTAGGACTCTATCCAGCACCTGTCTCTCCAGCAACCTGTAGGTTCCAGGGACGATCTTTCTGCTTATGCTTCATGGCCTGAGGGCAGGCCAGATCCTGAGGAGGGGGCAGAGCCTGGTGATCAGGATGCCTCTAAGGAGGAGGTGTAGGGTTTTATGTTGTTTTTAGTTGTTTTAGTTTTTTATGTTTTTGTTGTTTCTTTAGCATGTTAGAACAATTTAGTTTATGCTTTGGCAATAAAAAATTTGTTCCATCCTTTTGGATGAGGTATTTTGGAAGGCTAAGTTTATGCCTGTGGATATTTAACACCGTTTGGTGTGGTTTCTATATATATTAGTTCAGTTTATATTATTATCGCATTTATTTTAGTTTAGTGTTTTATTTTTAAAAAAATGGTTTGTGAAAGTTTGTCCTGATGGTTAATTAGAAGGAACATGAATTTTTGTTTTCGCGGTGAATGTGAGTGATGCAAAGCAATTGGAGTGGTGATGATATAAGCTGAAAATTGTACGTGCAAGGTACATTTTTTATCGTTTTCTTTAAAGTACCTCTGATTCCGATGCTTTTAATTGTACAAATTAGTTGTCATTAATTTCTGTTGGTAAAATTAGTTCAATTGTGAATCACTTTAGTACCTAGATGTAGTTGTGAGGAGATTTTCCACTGTATATATATAATTGTGCTGGATACCAGAAATGTGCGTTTTAACTCGTTTTTCTTATGATTAATCTTGCATTTTTATTACATTGTGTTAAGCATGAAAGTGATCAAGGTGTCTTGTTTCGCATTATGAGAATAACTTCCTATCCAAATGTAACCTACCCGGTGAGTGTGTGAGTATTTGCTAGCCACTTCGAGCCGTTTGCCAAGATTCTTATCGGTTAAGCACTTTTGTTGTATTGTGATCTCATTACCGATTTTTGATAGAATGTTGATGATTTTCTTTTTACCTTGAATTGTTGCCATGAAAGATGGTTAGGATCGATTCCTTTTCGCTTTAGATTAGGGAGCATTCTTGATCATGTGATTGTAATATTCAAGTTGGGGAGAATAACATAAAGGTGTACATTAGTGTGGATATAAGAAAAATATGTTGCTCAAGGGGTATAATGAAAGGAAAAGAAAAGATTATCTTTGTGAAAAGCAATAGAAGGTTGCTTGAAAAAAAAAAAAAATTTGTGACCCTTGAGCAAGAAAAAAAAGAATGATGTGGTGAACTTGGTTGGTGTGGTTGTGATGATTGAATTGTAATCGAATGCTCTCTTAGGTATTGACACATTCGTTTCAATGGCCATGAGATATGACACTTCCTTGTTAACCAAGCCTTGCTACAACCCTAAAGTCCTTTGTGATTCATGCTTTTACGCTTTTTATATATCTTTTGCTTAGATGAGTTCATAATTAATTCTGGATGTTTGTGTCATTGTCTGGTGAGTGTTAGGATTCTCCATTTTTGTTCTCTCAGAGGAGAAGTGTGTAGGTGTGATTCATTCTTGAACTTCTGTTGCTTGTGAAATGTCTGACATAGAATTTGTATATAGGACTAGCATCTTGATCATGATACTTTGATTGAAATTGGTAAGGATTGATCTTTGTGTACTTTTGGAATTTGAACCATTCAATTGTTCTTGTTTTTGCTTGACTGGTTCATTGTTGATATTTGTGTTCCTGGTAATTTATCATTGTTGTGTTTGAGGACAAACAAGAGTTTAAGTTGGGGAGAGTTGTTAGGTGCCAAATTGTGTTAATATCAAGTTTAGTTTGTGGCACCTTTCGACCGATTTTATCGAGTATTCGTATAATTCCTTTTAGTTTTATATAACTATTTGTAGTTTTATAATTTAGCTTTTATTTCATGTTAATATGCTTTTTAGTTATGATTTTTCAGGTTTTGGCAATTTTTGGAAGCTTTGAGCTTGATTTGGCCAAGAATGAAGATTGGCACGCAGAAGTTAGCGGCTTAGCGCGTGTCGCGCGGTACTAGGGCGCGACGCGCCCTGTCTTAGATATTTTTTTGAGGATTCCAGCAGAGAAAAGCGCGCGTAGCGAGCTGGGGCGGTTTGATCTACAAGTGACTTGGCGCGAAGCGCGCTAGAGGGTGCGAAGCACGCTAGAGGGCGTGACGCGCCCTTGATAGAAATTGGAAATGCTATATATGGATCAAATCAGATTTTGTTAAAGGGGATTCAACTTTTGAGAGCTCAATACACTATTTTCTACTGTAGCAACTGATAAGTGAAGATTCGAAGCTTTGATCGTTGACTAATCGCCGTTGATGCTTGTTATTCTTCATCCTTACCTTGTTGAGCTAGCTACCATGTCTATGGATAGCTAAATCTCATTTATATCAAGACAAGATGTAATCTTCCTTTACTTTTGTTTTTTTTTTCTTGTGAATATTGTGTATGAACAAGTGATGATCAATATAGATGGTTTAGTTTGTTCATTAAAATTTTTCTATGGTATAAATGTTTGAGACATCAATGTTTGTACCTGGATCTAATTTCATCATCTATCAAACTATAAATTGCAGACATGGATTTAACGTTTGATATTTACTTTGTATCGGTTTATAAAACGTTATTTGTATTGTTTAAGCGGTGGAGAAATCGGCGGTTAAACAATACGGTAAATCTAGATATATCGTTGCGGACACGGACGGTATAAACGTCGATACGTAATTATATTGATCGTTAACAAGTTTATATATATATTTATAGGTTGTCATACAAATTTAGGTCGGTTAAATCGAATCTTGATACATTCTCTTAACCTTAAACACTTCCAATATTTAATCTTTGCTACAAAAACAAGTGAATGATGTGTGACAAAACAACAACCAACTTTACCTTAGCTCATTACGAAATAAATTGTAGAATGGCGGTAATATCGCAATAATCCTTGTGGAGACGATATATATAAAACGTACTACCATTACGCTTTACAACATATTTCTCCTTTGCAGTATACTTGTTTGTCTTCTTTGTCTTTTGTTTCTATTCCTAACACTCCAGGTGAAGCATTATCTCACCCGGAGTGGAGGCAAGCAATGATTGACGAAATGTGTGCTCTTCAAAGCAGTGGTACTTGGGAACTGGTCCCTTTACCCCCTGGAAAATCTTTAGTAGGTTGTCGTTGGCTTTATACGGTGAAGGTTGGTCCAGATGGTAAGATTGATCGATTTAAGGCTCGCTTGGTAGCCAAAGGATACACTCAGATTTTTGGGTTGGATTATAGTGATACCTTCTCGCCTGTAGCCAATATGGCATCTGTTAGACTTCTTGTAGCCATTGCAGCCATTCGACATTGGCCTCTTCATCAACTTGACATCAAAAATGCTTTTTTACATGGTGATCTTGAAGAGGAAGTATATATGGAGCAACCACCTGGGTTTGTTGCTCATGGGGGGGTCCTCAAATATGGTTTGTAGGCTACACAGGTCTCTTTATGGTCTTAAGCAATCTCCGAGAGCTTGGTTTGGCAGATTCAGCACTGTCGTACAACAGTTTAGTATGGTCCATAGTGAAGCTGATCATTCTGTGTTTTATCATCACTCTACCCAAGGGTGTGTCTATCTTATTGTATATGTGGATGATATTGTCATAACTGGCAGTGATCAGCAGGGAATACTCCAGTTAAAACAACATCTCTCTAATCAATTTCAGACAAAAGATCTTGGTAAACTCCGCTATTTCTTGGGTATTGAGGTAGCCCAATCTAAAGATGGTTTGGTGATTTCTTTGCGGAAATATGCTATGGATATTTTGGAAGAAACAAGTTTGTTGAACGCTAAACCAACTGATACTCCTATGGATCCAAGTGTCAAACTCCTACCCAATCAGGGGGAGCCCCTATCTGACTCAGGAAGGTATAGGAGATTGGTTGGAAAGTTAAATTATCTCACCGTCACTCGTCCGGACATTTCTTTTGCAGTTAGTGTGGTAAGTCAGTTCTTAAATTCTCCTTGCCAAGAACACATGGATGCTGTTGTCCGGATTCTGAGATACATCAAACGTGCTCCAAGAAAAGGCCCCGTGTATGAAGATAAAGGACATACTCAGATAGTTGGATACTCCAATGCTGATTGGGCAGGGTCACCCATTGATAGACGATCCACCTCTGGGTATTGTGTACTTGTTGGAGGAAACCTTATATCTTGGAAAAGTAAGAAACAAAATGTAGTTGCAAGATCAAGCGCTGAGGCAGAGTATAGGGCCATGGCAATGGCAACATGTGAACTCATTTTGTTGAAACAGTTGCTCAAAGAACTTCAAATTGAAGAAGCAAGACCAATGACACTGAAGGATAGAAAAACACTTAGAAAGGGGGGGTTTGAATAAGTGTAGCTTTAAAACTTGTAAGATAAAAATAATTTGCACAATGATTTTTATCCTGGTTCGTTGTTAACTAAACTACTCCAGTCCACCCCCTTAGAGTGATTTACCTCACCTGAGGATTTAATCCACTAATCACACAAGATTACAATGGTTTTCCACTTAGACAACTTCTAAGTCTTCTAGAGTATACTGATCACAACCTGATCACTCTAGGAACAAACTGCTTAGATACCCTCTAAGACTTTCTAGAGTATACTGATCAACAACCTGATCACTCTAGTTCTTACAAATGAATGTAAACGAATTCGTTTAAGAGTTACAATGCTTCTTATAAAGCTATTATCACAACTGTGATTTTCTCTTAAGTTTAAGCTTAATCTCACTAATATATTACAACAGCAATGTAGTGAGGTTGAAGATAAAGTTTGAGAGCTTTTTGAATTTGACAGCGTTTCTGTATATTACTCAGAGTTTGTTTTTTTTTGCTTCTCATCAGAACTTCTATTTATAGGCGTTTGAGAAGATGACCGTTAGGAGCGTTTAATGCTTTGCGTATTCCGTACAGCATTGCATTTAATGTTTCACTCTTTTGTCAACTACCTCGAGCCTTGCTTTCGCTGTGTCTACTGACGTTGCCTTTAATAGCTACTAACGTTCCTTTTGTCAGTCAGCGTAGCCTGCCATCTTGTAATTGCTTCTGATCTGATGTTTGTGTAAACAACGTTTGAATATCATCAGAGTCAAACAGCTTGGTGTAGAGCATCTTCTTGTCTTCTGACCTTGAATTGCTTCTGAGCGTGATACCATGAGAACTTCAGTGCTTCTGCTTCTGATCTCAAGTCCTTCTGATGCTTCCATAGACCATGTTCTGATTCTGCTTGACCATCTTCTGATGTCTTGTCAGACCAAGTTCTAATGTTGCTTGCTGAACCTTCTGAGTCAGTGCTTCTTGCGCTGATTTTGTGCATACTCTTTATATAATTCCTGAAATGGAAATTGCATAGTATTAGAGTACCACATTATCTCATACAAAATTCATATGCATTGTTATCATCAAAACTAAGAATATTGATCAGAACAAATCTTGTTCTAACAATCTCCCCCTTTTTGATGATGACAAAAACATATATAAATGATATGAATTTGCAATCAGAATATCAGACGGCTAAAGACAATTACACAGTTATAGCATAAGCATATAAACATAGTGTGTGAATATGTCTCCCCCTGAGATTAACAATCTCCCCCTGAGATAAATAATCTCCCCCTGAAATAAATACTGGAAGAAATTTATAAGTAAAGGACTTCCTGAAGGATAGAAAAACACTTAGAAAGGGGGGGGGTTGAATAAGTGTAGTCTAAAAACTTGAACGATAAAAACAATTTGCACAGTTATTTTTATCCTGGTTCGTTGTTAACTAAACTACTCCAGTCCACCCCCACGAAGTGATTTACCTCACCTGAGGATTTAATCCACTAATCGCAACAGATTACAATGGTTTTCCACTTAGTCCGCGACTAAGTCTTCTAGAGTATCCTGATCACAACCTGATCACTCCAGGAACAAATGCTTAGACACAAGCTAAGACTTTCTAGAGTATCCTGACCACCACGTGATCACTCTAGTTACAACTGCTTAGACACAAGCTAAGACTTCCTAGAGTATCCTGATCAACACTTGATCACTCTAGTTACTTACAAATTAATGTAATCAAATAAGAGTTTTACAATACTTCTGAAAAGCTATAATCACAACAGTGATATTTCTCTTAAAGTTTAAGCTTAATCTCACTAATATATTACAGCAGCAATGTAGTGAGGTTTGATGAAGATGAAGTTTCTGAGCTTTGAGTTGAACAGCGTTTCAGCAAGTTTTTCAGAATAAGTTCGTTCAGAATTGGTAACCTTGCTTCTCATCAGAACTTCATATTTATAGGCACTTGAGAAGATGACTGTTGGGAGCATTTAATGCTTTGCGTATTCCGTACAACATTGCATTTAATGTTTCACTCTTTTGTCAACTACCTCGAGCCTTGTTTACGCTGTGTCTACTGACGTTGCCTTTAATAGCTTCTAACGTTCCTTTTGTCAGTCAGCGTAGCCTGCCATCTGTACTTGCTTCTGATCTGATGTTTGTGTATACAATGTTTGAATATCATCAGAGTCAAACAGCTTGGTGCATAGCATCTTCTTGTCTTCTGACCTTGAAGTGCTTCTGAGCGTGATACCATGAGAACTTCAGTGCTTCTGCTTCTGATCTCAAGTTCTTCTGATGCTTCCATAGACCCATGTTTTGATTCTGCTTTGACATCTTCTGATGTCTTGCCAGACCATGTTCTGATGTTGCATGCTGAACCTTCTGAGTCAAAGCTTCTGAGCGCTGATTTGTGCATACTCTTTATATATTTCCTGAAAGGGAAATTGCAGTGTATTAGAGTACCACATTATCTCACACAAAATTCATATCCTTGTTATCATCAAAACTAAGAATATTGATCAGAACAAATCTTGTTCTAACAATCTCCCCCTTTTTGATGATGACAAAAACATATATAAATGATATGAATTTGCGATCAGAAAGAGCAGACGGCTAAAGACAATTACACAGCTAAAGTATAAGCATGTGAATATGTCTCCCCCTGAGATTTATAATCTCCCCCTGAGATAGATAATCTCCCCCTGAAATAAATACTAGAAGAATTTTAATAATAAAAGACTTCCCTGAGTATTTCAGTAGAGACGTTCACAGTGCTTGATCTTCAGAAGATTCACAGCTTCTGATTCCTGCTTCCATCGGACAGCTTCAGAACTTGAATTTCTCTGATCTTTAGAACATTCACAGCTTCTGATTCTTGCTTCCATCGGACAGCTTCAGAACTTGAATTTCTTTGATCTTCAGAACATTCGCAGCTTCTGATTCTTGCTTCCATTGGGACAGCTTCAGAGCTTGAATTTCTTTTTACATCACTTCATGCTAGATTGTATCAGAACATTGTTGAATGTACCAGAGCACCATCAGAGCATCTCTACATCCTGAAATGTTACAGAACAAAACTAAACGACAAAAGTCAGCATGAATGAGTCAGAACATAGAATATGTTTCAGAACACATAATATGTATCAGAGTCATATAAAATGTATCAGAACAAATAGACATAATGTTTCAGATCATATTCTATCATCAGAATATCTGAACATTCTTCCTTCTTGCTTCTGATCCTGAAGCTTCATAGCACTCAGCTTGCTTCAAGAATCCAAGAACTTGATTCATCTTGTTGCTTCTTATGTTGATCTTGAATCTTCAACTCCTACAACAACACAACTTAAAACATAGAGCTTTGCAAGTTCTGTTAGTAATGTGGGGCCTTTTTACCCGGTAACTGATAATATTAATCAGATCATTTATCACATATTCTCTCCCCCTTTTTTGTCATAACATCAAAAAGAATATAAAAGATTCAGATGTAGAAAACGTCAAAGGAAAGAAACCGAAAAAAATTTCATTGATTAAACAAACAGGATTACAAAAGATGTATGCAGAATAAGCAGATGCAACAAACAAAGAAAACTACAAAGACCAAAGACTAAGACCCTAGCCTAGACAAAATCTGCGCCAGTATGTCATGAATCCTGTCAGTGCTTGCAGTTTGCCTTGCCATGAAGGAGCGAAACTCAGCATTGGTGGCTTCTTGCGTGTCCAAACGAGAAGGTTCACCAGATGAAGAAGCGCCAGAACTTCTGCCAATAGGGACAGCAATCTCAGCAGGGCGATCTTCTGGAAGGTCTTCAGCTTCTGCACCTTCCATCTCAACATCTGAGTCTGACTCAGAAGCAGCCTCAGCATATTCTGGTTCGGGCAACTCAGAAGCTCCGACTTCCAACGCCTGAAGAATAGCTGCTAGGTTTGTTGGAGGAGTTGGACCAGCAACTTCTGCAGGATAAACCACTTCTGGAAAGACCATGTGAGGAGCGCTTTCAGAAGGGTTCATTCTAAACCAATTGAACAGCCATTGAAAATCTCCAGTCAGCACTGGATACCTTGGTCTCCATACCACGATGTCTCTGCAGGGATTTCCTTCTTCCATCTCATCTGCAGGTATCCTTTCTTCAAGAACTCTTCTGTTCCTGATGAGATGGTGATAGCTGCTTTCACCAACTTCCAAGAGAAGACCACGAGCACCAGGTGCTTCAGTCATGATCCTTCTCTGGACATCCGTAGCCCTAACCAGAAAATCCTGGCGAAAGGCTTCCCAGAGGTTGCAGGTAGCATACTCATCCAGATGATTAAGGTGAGCAGCACCCTGAATCTCCAACCAGCTATTTACATCTGAGTGTAAAAGCTCTAGATAAGCATGAGTGGTAGGTGTAGGAGGGTTAACAGTGAATCTGGAGTCAGGAAACACAAAACTGTAGGGGTTAGGTGTTCTGGTGGGAAAAGGGTGTGAGAGCGGTGAGGAGATATCTGTGAGATGGGTTGAGGGGGAAGGGATATCAGATGGTGAAGATGGTGGTTCCAGAGAGGTGAATGAAGAGGAAAAGGTGGTGGAGGTCTGTGAAAAGGGAGGAGATTGAGGGATACCTTCAAGGGGTTGATACACACGTCTAGAGTAGTTTCCAGACATCATAGCTTCAAAGGGATTCACCTTGAGAGGATCGTAGGTGATCCTTACCCTTTTTGGTTTGTTTTCAGGTTTATCAGTTGCCTTTCTCTTTTGTTTGCGGTCAGTTTCTTGATTTGATGAGCTTGACGAAGGATTCATGGTGACTTTGCAGATAGTGAAAACCGCTAGGGTTTATGCGAAATGCAGATAATGAGAGAGAAAAAGAAACTGAATGCAAGAGAGAGAAATATGAGAGGGAAATGAAACGTTTGAAGAGTATAAAAAGAAAAAATAAACTGAAATGATGAATGGCATTTAATGTTACGTGACATGAGGAGAGAGACTTATGACAAATGAAGTGATTAGCACAGTTACCTAAGTAGGCGTCCCCTCAACTGCACGCATGCTTTTCCAGAAATAGTGAACACGTGTTTTCCATCTGGAAAGCCAGTTACAGCTGTTTTACTTTTAAAGAGATTCTAAGTCAACTTAGACAATGAAACGTTAGTAATAACAGAATCACTACTTCTAATTGATTACAATCAGAACTTCTTATAAAAAAGTCCAATCACATTTCAGAAGATACTCATACATAAGATCTTCTCATCTTATCATTCTGGGCATAAATCCATACTGATATTCTTCAGAATGAACTTAAACCTATCTTCAGCAAGGGGTTTTGTAAAGATATCAGCCCATTGATGGTCTGTATTCACAAAGTTTAAAGATATAACACCCTTCTGAACATAGTCCCTTATGAAATGATGTTTAATCTCAATATGTTTAGCTTTTGAATGTAAAATAGGATTCTTAGATAAACATATAGCAGAAGTATTATCACAGAAAATAGGAATGTTACTCTCATATATCTAATAATCTTCTAGCTGACTTCTCATCCAGAGCATTTGTGTGCTACAACCAGCAGCAGCAACATATTCTGCTTCTGTTGTTGAGAGGGCAATAGTAGCTTGCTTCTTGCTGTACCATGAGATCAGATGACTTCCAAGAAATTGACAACTTCCAGAAGTGCTCTTCCTTTCAATTCTATCTCCAGCATAGTCAGCATCACAGAATCCTACTAAGTTGTATTCTTTGGATCTTCTGTAAACTAAACCAACATTAGAAGTACCTTTCAGATACCTCAGAATTCTCTTAACCGCAGTTAAATGAGATTCTCTCGGATCTGATTGGAATCTAGCACACAAACAAA
This sequence comes from Vicia villosa, assembly GCF_029867415.1. Taxonomy (NCBI): domain Eukaryota; kingdom Viridiplantae; phylum Streptophyta; class Magnoliopsida; order Fabales; family Fabaceae; genus Vicia; species Vicia villosa. Next base: position 76,407,253 of record NC_081185.1, on the reverse strand, counting down.
CACTGAAGAGAATGTCAGGTCTAGAAGCAGTTAGGTATAGAAGAGATCCAATCATACCTCTGTACAACTTCTGATCTAGCTTCTTACTTACCTCATCCTTACCTAGGACACATGTTGGATGCATAGGAGTTTTGGCTTCTTTACTTTCAGAAAGATTAAACTTCTTCAGAAGTTCTTTCACATACTTCGTTTGATGAACATAGGTTCCATCAGAAGTTTGGTTGATTTGAATCCCAAGGAAATACTTGAGTTCTCCCATCATGCTCATTTCAAATTCAGCCTGCATAGACTCAGCAAACTCCTTTCCAAGTGTAGCATTAGATGTTCCAAAGATGATACCATCAACATATATTTGACATATTAAAATATCCTTTTTAAAGGTTTTACAAAAGAGAGTAGTGTCCACTTTTCCTCTAGTGAAACCATTTTCCAGAAGGAAAGAACTTAAACGTTCATACCAAGCTCTAGGAGCTTGCTTCAATCCGTATAATGATTTCTTTAATTTAAAAACATGATTTGGAGACTTGGAGTCTTCAAAACCAGGAGGTTGATGGACATAAACTTCTTCATCTATATAACCATTTAAGAAGGCACTCTTGACATCCATCTGATAAAGAGTGATGTTATGTTGAGTGGCAAAAGAAATTAATAGACGAATAGATTCTAACCTGGCCACTGGTGCAAAGGTTTCTGTGTAGTCAATCCCTTCTTGCTGACTATAACCTTGAGCAACCAGTCTGGCTTTGTTTCTTACCACTTCTCCCTTCTCGCTTAGCTTGTTTCTGAATACCCACTTAGTGCAGATGATGTTAAATCCTTTTGGTCTAGGAACCAAGTCCCATACATCATTCCTTGTAAACTGATTGAGTTCTTCTTGCATGGCAATTATCCAGTCTGGATCTTCTAAAGCTTGATCAACAGAAGTTGGCTCGATCAAATAAACAAGACCTAATTGACAGTCTGCATTGTTCTTAAGGAATGCCCTTGTTCTGATGGGATCGTCTTTCTTCCCAAGGATCACATCTTCTGAATGAGCTGATGCAAGTCTGGGTGATCTTCTGACTGTTGGCTCTTCAGAAATCCTAAGATTCTCTAAAGATGCAACAACTTGATCTTCTGATCCATTGCTTCTGAGACTATCAGCTTCTGCAGCTTTCCTTCTTGGTTCTACTGCTTTTGATATATCAATATCAAAATCTGCAAAATTCTTAAACTGCTTTGGTTTTTCAAGACCAAGCTTATCATCAAACCTGATATTGATTGATTCTTCTACAATCAATGTTTCAGTATTGTATACTCTGTAGCCTTTTGAGCGTTCAGAATATCCAAGAAGGAAACACTTTTGTGCTTTAGAATCAAACTTACCAAGATGATCTTTAGTATTCAGAATAAAACATACACATCCAAAAGAATGGAAATATGAAATGTTGGGCTTTCTGTTCTTCCACAATTCATAAGGAGTCTTATTTAGAATAAGTCTGATAGAGATTCTATTCTGAATATAACACACAGTGTTTATTGCTTCTGCCCAGAAATGCTTAGCCATATTGGTTTCATTGATCATGGTTCTGGCCATTTCTTGTAGAGTCCTATTCTTTCGCTCTACAACTCCATTTTGCTGTGGAGTTCTAGGACAAGAGAAATCATGGGCAATACCATTTTCTTTGAGGAACTCCTCAAAGAATCAGTTCTCAAATTCACCACCATGATCACTTCTGACCTTTATTATTTTGCACTCCTTCTCAGATTGAATCTGAGTGCAGAATTCAAAGAACAATGAATGAGACTCATCCTTGTGTTTTAAGAACTTTACCCATGTCCAGCGGCTATAATCATCAACGATGACTAATCCATATTTCTTCCCTCTGACAGATGCTGTTTTGACTGGGCCAAACAGATCAATGTGCAAGAGTTCTAACGGCCTTGAGGTAGACACAACATTCTTAGACTTGAATGCAGGTTTGGAGAACTTGCCCTTCTGACATGCTTCACAAAGAGCATCTGATTTGTATTTCAGATTTGGGAGTCCTCTGACCAGATTTAGTTTGTTAATCTGAGAAATCTTTCTCAAACTAGCATGTCCTAATCTTCTGTGCCAGACCCATTGCTCCTCAGAAACAGACATAAGACAAGTCACCTTCTGCTTCTCAAGATCAGAAAGATCAATCTTATAAATGTTGTTCTTTCTCTTGCCTGTAAATAGGATTGAGCCATCCTTCTGACTTACAGCCTTGCAAGACTTTTGATTGAAGATTATATCATAACCATTGTCACTAAATTGACTTATGGACAATAAGCTATGCGTTAATCCTTCTACAAGAAGTACATTAGTTATGGAAGGAGAGTTACCAAGACTTATAGTTCGAGAGCCAATGATTTTGCCCTTTTGATCTCCTCCAAACTTGACTTCTCCACCTGGCTTAAGCACCAGGTCTTGGAATGTAGACCTTCTTCCCGTCATGTGTTGCGAGCACCCAGAGTCCAGGTACCATGACATTTTGCTTTTTGTCCTCTTTGCCGCCAAGGATATCTGCAACAGAAATTATCTTCTCCTTAGGTACCCACAATTTCTTGGGTCCTTTCTTGTTAGTTCTCCTCAAGTTCTGATTGAACTTGGGTTTAGCAAAATATTTAACAGGAGGAACATCATGATATTCTTTAGGTTTGTCAGCATGATATTTCTTAGGATGTGTCACATGCTTCTTGGTGTGAACAGTGTTAAAACTCTGTGCATGTGAAGTGAGCCTAAAATCATGTGCATGGCCATATTTGAACTGATCATACAATGGCTTGTATGTGATCTTCAAATCATCAATAGGTTTAAATTTATGTGAGGTATCACCCTCATAGCCAAAGCCAAACCTTCTGTTTCCAGAAACACCATATATCATAGAAGCAAGATGACTTCTGCCAATACTTCTAGATAAGAACTTTCTGAAGCTCGAGTCATATTCTTTTAGAATATGATTCATGCTAGGAATGGATTTTTCTGTTTCAGAAGGAGATCCACTATCTTTGGATAGATTTAAAACTTTTTCCTTCAGTTCAGAATTTTCCAATTCTAGCTTCTTAGTTTCAAATTCAAACTGCTTCTTCAGCTTTTTGTATTTGATACTAAGACGAGCCTTGAGTTCCAGAAGTTCTGTTAAACTGGAAACTAACTCTTCTCTAGATAGTTCAGAAAATACCTCTTCAGAATCTGATTCTGATGTAGATTCTGATCCATCATCTTCTGTAGCCATCAGCGCGAAGTTGGCTTGCTCTCCTTCAGAGTCTGATTCTGATTCTGATTCAGAATCATCCCATGTTGCCATAAGACCTTTCTTCTTATGAAACTTCTTCTTGGGATTCTCCTTCTGAAGTTTTGGACACTCGTTCTTGTAATGTCCAGGCTCATTGCACTCATAGCAGACAGCCTTCATCTTGTCAGATCTTTTGTCATCAGAAGATTCTCCTCGTTCAAATCTCTTTGAACTTCTGAAGCCTCTGAACTTCCTTTGCTTGCTCTTCCAGAGTTGGTTTACCCTTCTGGAGATCATGGACAGTTCATCTTCTTCTTCAGATTCTGATTCTTCAGGATCTTCTTCTCTAGCCTGAAAAGCGTTAGTACATTTTTTAACATTTGATTTTAAGGCAATAGACTTACCTTTCTTTTGAGGCTCGTTTGCGTCCAGCTCTATTTCATGGCTTCTCAAGGCACTGATAAGCTCTTCCAACGAAACTTCATTCAGATTCTTGGCAATCTTGAATGCAGTCACCATTGGACCCCATCTTCTGGGTAAGCTTCTGATAATCTTCTTTACATGATCAGCCTTGGTGTAGCCTTTATCTAGAACTCTTAATCCAGCAGTTAGCGTTTGAAATCTTGAGAACATCTTCTCAATGTTTTCATCATCCTCCATCTTGAAGGCTTCATATCTCTGGATTAAAGCAAGAGCTTTAGTCTCCTTGACTTGAGCATTTCCCTCATGGGTCATTTTCAATGACTCATATATATCATAGGCCGTTTCCCTGTTAGATATCTTCTCATACTCAGCATGAGAGATAGCATTCAGCAAAACAGTTCTACATTTATGATTATTCTTGAAAAGCTTCTTCTGATCATCATTCATTTCTTGCCTTGTAAGCCTTACGCCACTAGCTTTCACTGGATGTTTGTAACCATCCATCAGAAGATCCCATAGTTCACCATCTAGACCAAGAAAGTAACTTTCCAGTTTATCTTTCCAGTATTCAAAGTTTTCACCATCAAATACTGGTGGTCTAGTATAACCATTGTTACCATTGTATTGCTCAGCAGAGTCAGATGTAGATGCAGGTGGATCTGTTGGAATTTCACCAGCCATCTTTTACTGAAGCGTTTTTCTCTTCCTGAATCTTTTCTAAACACGGTTAAGTGCTTGCACCTTAGAACCGGCGCTCTGATGCCAATTGAAGGATAGAAAAACACTTAGAAAGGGGGGGTTTGAATAAGTGTAGTCTAAAAACTTGAACGATAAAAACAATTTGCACAGTTATTTTTATCCTGGTTCGTTGTTAACTAAACTACTCCAGTCCACCCCCACGGAGTGATTTACCTCACCTGAGGATTTAATCCACTAATCGCAACAGATTACAATGGTTTTCCACTTAGTCTGCGACTAAGTCTTCTAGAGTATCCTGATCACAACCTGATCACTCCAGGAACAAATGCTTAGACACAAGCTAAGACTTTCTAGAGTATCCTGACCACCACGTGATCACTCTAGTTACAACTGCTTAGACACAAGCTAAGACTTCCTAGAGTATCTTGATCAACACTTGATCACTCTAGTTACTTACAAATTAATGTAATCAAATAAGAGTTTTACAATGCTTCTGAAAAGCTATAATCACAACAGTGATATTTATCTTAAAGTTTAAGCTTAATCTCACTAATATATTACAACAGCAATGTAGTGAGGTTTGATGAAGATGAAGTTTCTGAGCTTTGAGTTGAACAGCGTTTCAGCAAGTTTTTCAGAATAAGTTCGTTCAGAATTGGTAACCTTGCTTCTCATCAGAACTTCATATTTATAGGCACTTGAGAAGATGACCGTTGGGAGCATTTAATGCTTTGCGTATTCCGTACAGCATTGCATTTAATGTTTCACTCTTTTGTCAACTACCTCGAGCCTTGTTTACGATGTGTCTACTGACGTTGCCTTTAATAGCTTCTAACGTTCCTTTTGTCAGTCAGCGTAGCCTGCCATCTGTACTTGCTTCTGATCGGATGTTTGTGTATACAACGTTTGAATATCATCAGAGTCAAACAGCTTGGTGCATAGCATCTTCTTGTCTTCTGACCTTGAAGTGCTTCTGAGCGTGATACCATGAGAACTTCTGTGCTTCTGCTTCTGATATCAAGTTCTTCTGATGCTTCCATAGACCCATGTTCTGATTCTGCTTTGACCATCTTCTGATGTCTTGCCAGACCATGTTCTGATGTTGCATGCTGAACCTTCTGAGTCAAAGCTTCTGAGCGCTGATTTGTGCATACTCTTTATATATTTCCTGAAAGGGAAATTGCAGTGTATTCGAGTACCACATTATCTCACACAAAATTCATATCCTTGTTATCATCAAAACTAAGAATATTGATTAGAAAAAATCTTGTTCTAACACTTCCTTGAGTATTTTCCATTTCAGTTGAGACGATCACATATGCTTAGATCTTCAGAACATTCATAGCTTCTGCTTCTTGCTTTCATAGGACAGCTTCAGAGCTTGAATTTCTTCTTGAATCATTGCATGCTAGATTGTATCAGAATATTGTTGAATGTACCAGAGCATCACCAGAGCATATCTACATCCTGAAATGTTACAGAACAAACTAAGCGACAAAAGTCAGAGCATGAATGAATCAGAACATAAGATATGTATCAGAACATATAATATGTATCAGAGCAAAAACAATAATGTTTCAGGGCATATTTAGAACTAAAACATGCATCAGAACATTTAAGGAATAAGAATGTGTTAGAGCATATTCTATCATCAGAATATCATAACATTCTTCCTTCTTGCTTCTGATCTTGAAGCTTCATAGCACTCAGCTTGCTTCAAATTCCATGAGCTTGTTTCTATACAGAATTTCTTTTCCCCATGTCTTTGCTTCTCATGTTGAGCTTTTAAGAATATCTTCGCTTCCTACAAAACACTCAAAGACATAGAACTTGCAAGTTCTTGTTAGAAATGTGGAGACTTTCTCCCAGCAACTGATAATATAAATCAGATCATTTATCACATTTTCTCCCCCTTTTTGTCATAACATCAAAAACACAAAAGATTCAGATGAAAAACAAAACAATTATGAGAAAAAAGAAGGATAACTTTCATTGATTGCAAAAAGAGAATTATCAGAAAGTACAAGGAAGATGCATAGAAGACAGATGCAAGAAACAAAGAAAAACTACTAAGACACAAAAGGACTAAGACGACCCTAGCTTAGACATAATCTTGGCCAGCATGTCATGAATCCCAGCATTGCTCTCAGACTGCCTCTCCATGAAAGAGCGGAACTCAGCATTGGTGTCTTCTTGCTTGTCCATACGAGAAGTTAGCTCAGCTTGGTTCTTCTGAATAACCTCTAGAGTCTTCACCAAAAGAGAGGGTTCACCAGAAGAAGCTTCACAACTTCTGTTCAGAGGGACAGCAATCTCAACAGCAGCTTCCATTGTGAGATCATCATCTTGATTTTCCTCAACAGGAATAGACTCAGCAGGATGATCTTCAGCATCAGCTTCTCCCATATCAGCATCTTCTTCATATTCAGGAGCAGGAAGATCAGAATCTCCATTCTCAAGAGCTTGAAGAATGGCAGCAAGATTCCTTGGAGCAGAAGGACCTTCAACTTCTGGCGGGTCAACAAATTTTGGAATGACCAAATTGGGGTCTTCCTCAGAAGGATTTTCCCTCAGAAAGTCAAACAGTGACTTGAAGTCTCCAGTCAGAACTGGATACTTAGGTCTCCAGACCACAATATCCCTGCAAGGATTGTCCAGCAGCTCATCAACAAACATCTTCTCCTCAAGAACTCTCCTGTTTCTGATAGGATGAAAATATTTTCCATCATCAACTTCAAGAAGATATCCAGCATAACCAGGTGCAGCAGCCACTAGTCTCTTCTGAACAGCCATAGCTCCCACCTGAAAATCTTAGCGAAAGCTTCTCCAGAGGTTTCTAGTAGAAACATCATCAAGTTCATTGAAGAAGGCATCTTTCAAGAGATCCAGCCTACTAACAACTTCTTGTCTGAACAACTCCAGGTAGATATGAGGTTCAGGTTCAGGAGGATTGAAAGTGAATTTGTAGTCAGGGTAGAGAAGGCAGTATGGGTTGGATTTTCTGGTAGGAAAGGGATGGGATATAGAAGGTGGAACTGCTGTGGTTGAAGAGGATGGAATATCTGTGGAGATGGTTGATGAGGAAGGTATGTCTGTGGGGAGGGTTGATGAGGATGGGATATCAGAAGGAGTTGGGGGATAGATATTTAGTGGAGTGGGGTTCAAAACAGGTGTAGAAAGAGATGGTTGAGGAGGATTTGGGATGGTGAAGGTGTTGTGATGTTCAGAAGGAGGAGGTTGGATAGAAGATTGAGGTTCAGAAGGAGGTGGTTGGTATACTTGCCTGGGAAAAATTGTAGTTCTTACAGTACGGAAAGATTCCCTGATGCGCTGATCTTGAAATTCTTGAGAGTTTACTTTGACAGGATCAAAGGTGTCCCTTTGCTTCTTGGCTTTCTTGGCTTCTTCTTCTTGAGCCTTTCTCTTCAGCCTTGCTTCTTGCTTCTTCTGATCCTTCTTCTGAAGGTCAGACAGAGAAGGAAGCACTCTTCCACAAATCCACGCAGGATCAACAGAAGATTGAGTTCTTACAGAAGCTTCCAAATATTGCTTAACAGCTTTGTGAAGTTCTGCTTGGAACAAGGTATCAAAGCCTTCTACCTGAATTCTTCTAGTCAGAATATCTGGGGAGATTACAGGAATCGAAGTTACCTTCGTGATAAGTTCCAGTCTTAGCAGATCAAAAGCATTGATGACATGCCCTTGAATGGCTCCAAATAATTTGGACGTTCCAATAGTTCTTAGAGAGTCCATCAAATCACTTTCTATCAGAATGTCTGAGATCATTCTAGCAAAAGGAATAGTATTTCTTTGAAGGTGAGGATACTTCTCACGTTCTTCATCTCTTGACTCTTCAATAGCCATCTTCAGATTCTGAAACAGAATGTTGGAGATGTTCAGTTCAATTCTTCTTCCAATGCAGAAGAGAGTGTATTTGTGATCAGGGCTAATGTACATGGAGGATAATGATCTTCTTCTATGATGAAGAGATCCCAGAATAATTTCAGCCCAGACTTGATAGAACGCCCTCAATGAACCAGTTTGGTGAGATTGAAGACCAGTAGCATAAGATATTTGTCCTTCAACCTGTGGCCAACTAACTCTGGCAGGAAGTGGACCAGTACATCCTTCTTCATCATCCAGGTTGTACAGCTTCCTTATCAACTTCTCAGTAATCACAACTTCATGCCCTAACACGAAGGAGATGATTGCGGAGTAACCGTTGCATGAGCCCATAAATCTTTTACAAGGGCCGGATAAATTGGTCCAACCAATCTATCAAGGTAGTTTGACCATCCTTGTGCCATTGTCTTTGCTTCCGGTTTGAAACCATGTGCTCTCAGATTTTCAAAGTTCACTGAAGACTCACAAAGAACTTCAATCTCTGCGGTAGGAATGGAACAGGTCTTCAAAGGAGCAAAACCACGCTTGCTCAGAACCAGTTGAGTGGAAATCATTTCTGCTTGGTTTGAAGAGTTTGATGAATCATGATGAGATGCTAAGTTGCAAACACAAACTAGGGTTTATGCGATAAATGCACAAAGAGAGGGACGAATGAAGAGAGAGAGAGAGAGAGTGAAAAGAATGAAATGAAGATGAAGAGAGATATTTAAAAGATTGAATAAAAGAAAATAATAAATGCAATATGGTTTAAATGAAATGATTACAGAAAAACATGACATCAATTTGTATTTAATGAGATATGAAGTTAGGAGAGATAAAGTGACAAACTCAAATGATTTGCACAGTTACCTAAGGCAGCGTCTCCTCAACTGCACGCATGCTTGTCCAAAAATAGTGAACACGTGTTCATTTTCTAGAAAGACTGGTGACAGCTATTTTGCTTTAAAAAAGATTTTGAATCAACTTAGATAATGAAACGTTAGTAATAACAGAATCAGAACTTCTAATTGATCATAATCAGAACTTCTTATAAATACATAATCCCAACACATTTCAGAATTTAACCATACATAAGATCTTCTCATCTTCTCATTCTGGGCATAAATCCATACTGATATTCTTCAGAATGAACTTAAACCTATCTTCAGCAAGGGGTTTTGTAAAGATATCAGCCCATTGATGGTCTGTATCCACAAAGTTTAAAGAGAGAACACCCTTCTGAACATAGTCCCTAATGAAATGATGTTTAATCTCAATATGTTTAGCTTTGGAATGTAAGATAGGATTCTTAGATAAACATATGGCAGAAGTATTATCACAGAAGATAGGAATGTTACTCTCATATATTTGATAATCTTCAAGCTGACTCTTCATCCAGAGCATTTGTGTGCTACAACCAGCAGCAGCAACATATTCTGCTTCTGTTGTTGAGAGGGCAATGGTAGCTTGCTTCTTGCTGTACCAGGAGATCAGATGACTTCCTAGAAATTGACAACTTCCAGAAGTACTTTTCCTTTCCATTCTATCTCCAGCATAGTCAGCATCACAAAATCCTACTAAGTTTTATTCTTTAGATTTTCTGTAGACTAAACCAACATTAGTGGTACCTTTCAGATACCTCAGAATTCTCTTAACAGCAGTTAAGTGAGATTCTCTAGGATCTGATTGGAACCTAGTGCACAAACAAACACTGAATAGAATGTCAGGTCTAGAAGCAGTTAAATATAGAAGAGATCCAATCATACCTCTGTACAACTTCTGATCTACCTTCTTACTTACCTCATCCTTACCTAGAACACACGTTGGATGCATAAGAGTTTTGGCTTCTTTGCTTTCAAAAAGATTAAACTTCTACAGAAGTTCTTTCACAAGAAAACATAAGTTCCATCAGAAGTTTGATTGATTTGAATCCCAAGAAAATACTTGATTTCACCCATCATACTCATTTCAAATTCAGCCTGCATAGACTTAGCAAACTCCTTTCCAAGTGAAGCATTAGATGTTCCAAAAATAATATCATCAACATAAATTTGACAAATTAAAATGTCCTTCTTAGATGTTTTACAGAAGAGAGTCGTATCCACTTGTCCTCTAGTGAAACCATTGTCCAGAAGGAAAGAACTTAATCTTTCATACCAAGCTCTAGGAGCTTGCTTCAATCCATACAATGATTTCTTAAGTTTGAAAACATGTTCTGGAGACCTAGAGTCTTCAAAACCAGGAGGTTGGTGGACATAGACTTCCTCATCTATATAACCATTTAAGAAGGCACTCTTAACATCCATCTGATACAGAGTGATGTTATGTTGAGTGGCAAAAGAAATTAATAAGCGAATAGATTCTAACCTGGCCACTGGTGCAAAGGTTTCAGTATAGTCAATTCCTTTTTGTTGACTATATCCTTGAGCCACCAGTCTGGCTTTGTTTCTTACCACTTCTCCCTTCTCACTAAGCTTGTTTCTGAAAACCCACTTTGTACCAATGATGTTGAATCCTTTTGGTCTAGGAACAATATCCCATACATCATTCCTTGTAAACTGATTTAGTTCTTCTTGCATGGCAATTATCCAGTCTGGATCTTCTAGAGCTTGATCAACAGAAGTTGGCTCGATCAAAGAAACAAGACCTAATTGACATTGTGCATTGTTCTTAAGGAATGCTTTGGTTCTTATAGGATCATCTTTCTTTCCAAGGATCACATCTTCTGAGTGAGCTGAGGTGAGTCTAGAAGATCTTCTGACGGTTGGCTCTTCAGAAATTCTGATTCTTTGCTTCTGAGATTTTCAGCTTCTGAAACTTTGCTTCTTGGTTCTACAGCTTCTGATATATCAATATCTATATCTGCAAAATTCTCAAACTGCTTTGGCTTTTCAAGACCAAGCTTATCATCAAACCTGATATTGATTGATTCTTCTACAACCAATGTTTCAGTATTGTATACTCTGTAGCCTTTAGAGCGTTCAGAATATCCAAGAAGGAAACATTTTTGTGCCTTAGAATCAAACTTACCAAGATGATCTTTAGTATTCAGAATAAAACAAACACATCCAAAAGGATGAAAATATGAAATGTTGGGCTTTCTGTTCTTCCACAATTTATAAGTAGTCTTATTTAGAATAGGTCTTATAGAGATTCTATTCTGAATATAACATGCAGTGTTTATTGCTTCTGCCCAGATATGCTTAGCCATATTGGTTTCATTGATCATGGTTCTGGCCATTTCTTGTAGAGTCCTATTCTTTCGCTCTACAACTCCATTTTGCTGTGGAGTTCTAGGGCAAGAGAAATCATGGGCAATACCATTTTCTTTGAAGAACTCCTCAAAGAATCTGTTCTCAAATTCACCACCATGATCACTTCTGACCTTTATGATTTTGCACTCCTTCTCAGATTGAATCTGAGTGCAGAATTCAAAGAACACTGAATGAGAATCATCCTTGTGTTTTAAGAACTTTACCCATGTCCAGCGGCTATAATCATCTACGATGAGTAATCCATATTTCTTCCCTCTAACAGATGCTGTTTTGACTGGTCCAAACAGATCAATGTGCAAAAGTTCTAACGGCCTTGAGGAAGAGACAACATTCTTAGATTTGAATGCAGGTTTGGAGAACTTGCCCTTCTAACATGCTTCACAAAGAGCATCTGATTTGTATTTCAGATTTGGGAGTCCTCTGACCAGATTTAGTTTGTTAATCAGAGAGATCTTTCTCAAACTAGCATGTCCCAATCTTCTGTGCCAGACCCATTGCTCTTCAGAAACAGACATAAGGCAAGTCACCTTCTGCTTCTCAAGATCTGAAAGATCAATCTTATAAATGTTGTTATTTCTCTTGCCTGTAAATAGGATTGAGCCATCCTTCTGACTTACAGCCTTGCAAGACTTTTGATTGAAGATTATGTCTTAACCATTGTCACTTAATTGACTTATGGACAATAAGTTATGCGCTAATCCTTCTACAAGAAGTACATTAGTTATGGAAGTAGAGTTACCAATACTTATGGTTCCAGAGCGAATAATCTTGCCCTTATGATCTCCTCCAAACATGAATTCTCCACCAAATTTAAGCACCAGGTCTTGGAACATAGACCTTCTTCCCGTCATGTGTCGCGAGCACCCAGAGTCCAGGTACCATGACATTTTGTGCTTTGTCTTCTTTGCTGCTAAGGATATCTGCAACAGAAATTATCTTCTCCTTAGGTACCCACAGTTTCTTGGGTCCTTTCTTGTTAGTTTTCCTCAAGTTCTGATTGAACTTGGGTTTAGCATGATAAGTAACAGGAGGAACAGCATGATATTCTTTAGGTTTGACAGCTTGATATTTTTTTAGTTTGTGTCACATGCTTCTTGGTGTGTTAAGTGTTAAAACTTTTGGCATGTGAAGTGAGCCTAATATCATGTGAGTGGCCATATTTGAACTGATCATACAATGGCTTGTATGTGATTTTCAAATCATCAACAGGTTCAAATTTTTGTGGGGTATCACCCTCATAGCCAACGCCAATCCTTTTGTTTCCAGAAACACCATATATCATAGAAGCAAGATGACTTCTGCCAATACTTCTAGATAGGAATTTTCTGAAGCTCGAGTCATATTCTTTCAGAATATGATTGAGACTAGGAATGGATTTTTCTGATTCAGAAGGAGATCCAATATCTTTGGATAATTTTAAAACTTTTTCCTTCAGTTCAGAATTTTCCACTTCCAGCTTCTTAGTTTCAAATTCAAATAGCTTTTTCAGCTTTTTGTATTTGATACTAAGATGAGCCTTGAGTTCCAGAAGTTCAGTTAAACTGGAAACTAACTTTTTGTATCTGATTCTGATGTAGATTTTGATCCGTCATCCACTGTGGCCATCAGTGCAAGGTTTGCCTGCTCGCCTTCAGAGTCTGATTCTGATTCTGATTCTGAATCATCCCATGTTGCCATAAGACCTTTCTTCTTATGAAACTTCTTCTTGGGATTCTTCTTCTGAAGTTTTGGACATTCATTCTTGAAGTGTCCAGGCTCATTGCACTCATAGCAGATGACCTTCTTCTTGTCAGATCTTCTGCCTCCAGAAGATTCTCCTCTTTCAGGCTTCTTTGAACTTCTGAAGCTCTTGAACTTCCTTTGCTTGCTCTTCCAGAGATGGTTTACCCTTCTGGAGATCATGGACAGTTCATATTCTTCTTCTGATTCTGATTCTTCAGAATCTACTTCTTCAGCCTGAAAAGCGTTAGTGCATTTTTTATAATTAGATTTTAACACAATAGACTTACCTTTCTTCTGAGGTTCATTAGCATCCAGCTCAATTTCATGACTCCTCAGAGCACTGATCAATTCTTCAAGAGAGACTTCATTCAGATTCTTGGCAATTTTGAAAGCAGTCACCATAGGACCCCATCTTCTTGGCAAGCTTCTGATGATCTTCTTGACATGATCAGCCCTTGTGTATCCCTTGTCAAGAACTCTTAATCCAGCAGTTAGCGTTTGAAATCTTGAGAACATCTTTTCAATATTTTCATCATCCTCCATCTTGAAGGCTTCATATTTCTGGATCAAAGCAAGAGCTTTAGTCTCCTTGACTTGGGCATTTCCTTCATGGGTCATTTTCAATGACTCATATATGTCATAGGCAGTTTCCCTTTTAGATATCTTCTCATATTCAGCATGAGAGATAGCATTCAGCAAAACAGTCCTACACTTATGATGATTTTTGAATTGCTTCTTTTGATCATCATTCATTTCTTGTCTTGTAAGCTTTACACCAGTAGCTTTCACTGGATGTTTGTAACCATCCATCAGCAGATCCCATAAGTCACCATCTAGACCAAGGAAGTAACTTTCAAGTTTATCTTTCCAGTATTCAAAGTTTTCACCATCAAATACTGGTGGTCTAGTATAACCATTGTTACCATTTTCATTGTATTGCTCAGCAGAGCCAGATGTAGATGTATTTGTTGGATTTTCACCAGACATCTTGACTTAAGCGTTTTTCTCTTCCTGAATATTTTCTAAACACGGTTAAGTGCTTGCACCTTAGAACCGGCGCTCTGACGCCAATTGAAGGATAGAAAAACACTTAGAAAGGGGGGGTTTGAATAAGTGTAGCTTTAAAACTTGTAAGATAAAAATAATTTGCACAATGATTTTTATCCTTGTTCGTTGTAAACTAAACTACTCCAGTCCACCCCCTTGGAGTGATTTACCTCACCTGAGGATTTAATCCACTAATCACACAAGATTACAATGGTTTTCCACTTAGACAACTTCTAAGTCTTCTAGTGTATACTGATCACAACCTGATCACTCTAGGAACAAACTGCTTAGATACCCTCTAAGACTTTCTAGAGTATACTGATCAACAACCTGATCACTCTAGTTCTTACAAATGAATGTAAACAAATTCGTTTAAGAGTTACAATGCTTCTTATAAAGCTATTATCACAACTGTGATTTTCTCTTAAGTTTAAGCTTAATCTCACTAATATATTACAACAACAATGTAGTGAGGTTGAAGATGAAGTTTGAGAGCTTTTTGAATTTGACAGCGTTTCTGTATATTACTCAGAGTTTGTTTTTTTTTTTGCTTCTCATCAGAACTTCTATTTATAGGCGTTTGAGAAGATGACCGTTGGGAGCATTTAATGCTTGGCGTATTCCGTACAGCATTGCATTTAATGTTTCACTCTTTTGTCAACTACCTCGAGCCTTGTTTTCGATGTGTCTACTGACGTTGCCTTTAATAGCTACTAACGTTCCTTTTGTTAGTCAGCGTAGCATGCCATCTTGTACTTGCTTCTGATCTGATGTTTGTGTAAACAACGTTTGAATATCATCAGAGTCAAACAGCTTGGTGCAGAGCATCTTCTTGTCTTCTGACCTTGAATTGCTTCTGAGCGTGATACCATGAGAACTTCAGTGCTTCTTCTTCTGATCTCAAGTCCTTCTGATGCTTCCATAGACCATGTTCTGATTCTGCTTGACCATCTTCTGATGTCTTTCCAGACCATGTTCTGATGTTGCATGCTGAACCTTCTGAGTCAGTGCTTCTTGCGCTGATTTTGTGCATACTCTTTATATAATTCCTGAAATGGAAATTGCATAGTATTAGAGTACCACATTATCTCATACAAAATTCATATACATTGTTATCATCAAAACTAAGAATATTGATCAGAACAAATCTTGTTCTAACAGACACTTGTTTATTTGTATATAGAATAGTCCCACATCGACTATATCATATAATTAGTTGTAATCTCTCTATATATAATAAAGTCTCTGTAGTGCTTTACAAAACACACGGTTTATTCAAATGTCTCTTAGTCCGGTTCGGGGGCAAGTTCTGGCATCAAGTGGTTTCATCCCCCTCCCAATCGCAGTTGCGGGGGATCAAACCGTGGTTCTTCCTACCAAGTCCAACGCCAATCACCACTGGACCAACTAACGATGGGTTACATTTTGGACAAGTTTGGAGGTAGATAATCGTCATAAAAAATACGAACCAATCATAATCTATAAATAAAGGACAGTTTTTTATTGCTTTTAACATATAATCTAAAGTAAATGTGATGTGATTTCAAATCTACCTTGTAACAATACTAATAATTAATAATTAACTAATAACATTTGTTTGCTCATAAATAATCTTAGCTGATTAATTACTCTATCATGTTTGGATGAAGTTTAAGTCTCTTCCAATCTATCTAGAGATCATGAATTTAAATTTAGACCAAAGAAGTGTGTGCAGCTTCAAGTTATAATACATTTTGCATCTTTTATTATACCAGGGTTTTCTTTTTCTAGCATTGGCCACATATCCACTGACATCAAAAACATTTCATAGAGCCCTTAATGTGCTATCTGCCACAGACATCTGTAATACTGACATTATTGATAGAAGAAACACTTTGGCCTTCTTCAGGCCACTTTGAATTCAACAGATTCTTCATCAGGATGAATGCAGGTTTACTAGAAGGAGGAGATAATGCAGCTTCACTGTTAAGCATAGAAATTACTGCAGCCATAGAGGGCCTATCTGCAGCAAGTTCTTGTACACATAAAAGTCCTATATGTATGTGCCTTAAAATGTAGTTATGATGACTGGAATCATATATTTCTGGATCTATTAGAGATAAAATATTGTTTTCCATCCATTGCGTCCAAATCTAAATGAGACAAGAAAAATAAAAGAAATAATCAGATATTTTAATGCTGCGTCATCAAAAGAAAAAAGGCCGCAATTGAGCCGAAAAATAGTTTGTTGAGGCTTACAAATCCTAAAAGGCTTTGGCCATGCTCATTGTCATAGAAACTTGAGTTTCTTTTCCCGGTAACAATCTCTAGTAACAAGACACCAAAACTAAAAACATCTGATTTCTCTGAAAATAATCCTTGCATTGCATATTCAGGAGACATATAGCCACTGCATTAACGTGTAAAAGTTTACTCTCTTAATTATTGCTACTAAAATATTGGATAAAGAAGGCGCACTTACTAAGTTCCAACAATCCTGCAGGTATTGACCGGATCTTCTCCCCCTCCAAAGATTCTAGCCATACCAAAGTCTGATATTTTTGGATTAAGCTCCTCGTCTAACAAGACATTACTTGCCTTCAAATCTCTATGGATAATTCGTAGTCTGGAATCTCTATGAAGATATAGCAATCCTCGAGCAATTCCTTCAATAATGTTATACCGTGTCCTCCAATCTAGTAGTTTATTTTTGGATGGATCTAAAAAATAAGGGTAATGTTAGTACTATTTTGAGCATAATATAAAAATAGAGAGTTTCTCAATCCACCTCCTAAAGACATGGTAGTGTATTTTTTCAAATTTAAACATATAGGAGATGGATTGAAAAACTCGCTTAAAATATGAAGTGAAGTCATCAAAATTGCTCCATTAGCATGCTTCAAGAAAAACTCACTGGCAGCGAAACAATACTGCATCCGTAAATATTTTATACAAGAAACGGCTAAAGGGAGCTTCAAAGAACTAACCAAAGATGAATGCATCCAAACTTTTGTTTGGCATGTACTCATACATCAACATCTTCTCATCGCCTTCAATACAACAGCCAAGAAGTCTTACAAGATTGCGGTGTTGAAGCTTACGAATCATCACTACTTCATTCATGAATTCCTCCAGCCCTTGTCTAGATGCACTAGAAAGTCTTTTAACTGCAATTTCTTGACCGTCTTGCAGTTTCCCCTAGAAGAAAATATATGTGACAACTTCTATGGACAATGGTTTTAAAATATTTACAACTGTTGCATTTAAGATACCTTGTATACTGTGCCAAAACCACCCTGTCCAAGTTTGTTAGACAAGTGAAAGCTGTTTGTGGCGGTTGCAAGCTTTTAAAAATCATATATTAATAGCTCTTGTAGTTTAACTTGAGGCATTTCTCCAATTCTGTTGTCACTAGTATAACTTTCTGGTGATCCACATTTATTAGATAGTTGGAAAGCTTTGCTGTTATTTTCCCTTACTGAATTAATAAAGTGCCACAGTCTAGCTGCAGGAAAAACACACAACTTGAGCTTAGTTCCTCATCAATAGAAAATAAATTTCATGATCCGAATTGAATCAATAAAGATGGTATATTGGTATATTACCTGGTTGGTTTGATCTTCTTCTCCATATGATATATGCACAAATGAAAATTACGAGAGTTCCAATTATTGTTGTGCTTATAACGATGATTGTCTTGTTTCTCCCTCGATCTGTAAATAGGAAAATTTTATATTTAAAATATTAAAAAAATTCAATCAAGTCCTAACTCCTAAGAGATAGAATCATGTTAATGACCTATGTTTCAAATGCTTTAACACACAACGCAAAGAGCGTACCAAGTTCTGCATAGGCTACGCGAACATACAGATCAAGTCCTCCAGTTTGGAGTTGTTGTACGTCGAGTAGATTTCCAGTCCAAGACATACAGCCAATCCCATCATCATGAGAATATGCAACGCAAGAACAATTCTTCAAGCATAGGCTTCTGCATATCTCTGGTGTAACAGTTGAACCTTGAGCAAAATCTGGAACTTTAATCATCTGTAGTTTCAAAAACCCGTCTTCCTTTTTACTTATCGTTTTATTGTTGACCATTTCACACTGCAAAGGGGTCCTCCTAACACACCCGCTATTCCAGTCGTTTCTATTCCATTCAAGTATGTTTCTTGGTTCAAATCCTCTCAAACAGCTGCATATTGGTGAATTCAATGAACTACAGCTTGAAAATGCCCCACATATACTATAAACATCACACATTGAGTCTCGGCTTGTCCATGTAACACGAACTTCTTTCTTTTCATCATCCCACCGTGTTTCTTCTAATATTCCTTCAGAATTCAGGTGATAGAACACAAATTCTCCGTCATTTTGTATCGTATAGTATACAATAATATTCCCTTCTCCATCGTCCCCGCCTTGAAAACCAAAAAAGTATGCAACTGTCATTGCCTGTATCCCGGTGAACACTCCCCCGTTCCAGGGACCGCTGCGCCAGTGTGGCCGTGTTTCTTTCCAAATGAACACTTCAATTATATGTTGGCGTTCAACAGTACCAGAAGAGAAAGTACCAACGGATGGATCAAAACGACTTTTCCATGATTTGAGATTTACACTCTTACCTGTCCTTTTGTCGATTGAAAGCTTCATGCTAGGCAGTAATGTATCTGAAGGTTGCTGAATACTCTGCCATAAGATGTTTCTCGTCACGCTCTCCAAAAGGACGAGGTTACCAAAGTCTGAAAACTGCGAAGTGGTATTGGATGCTATGTTGGAAACATTTGATGACCAATAAACGCGTTTCTGTCCGTTTAATATCACAAGATTGCCATCTTCAGATATTTTGACAATCCCATTATTATCATCCAGTGGCTGATTTCTGTTTGCCACCCATATGATTGTAGATTGAGACTTCCACCAAATACCAACGTATCGTTTTGTAGAGTTTTTTCCACTAAAGAACCCCAAGGTGAAGTTACCATCTTTGGAGATTAGAGTTTCAGGGTCCTTGATAAATGAAGACGATGTGATCGTGTCTATACCAGTACTAACCGGTAGTAGCAAATACAAACACGAAATGAACAAAACAGAAAACAAATATGCACAGTTGCTGAAACTCATTAGGGTGATCAATGAACAGATTATGATCAACCGTCTCACAAATCACGAGTAACAGTTATGAAGATTACCACCATTTTAAATAACAAAGGTTGTTTGATTTAATGATGTCAGATGCATACTAAAATATTAGAGAAATTTCACTATTTAATAAAATAGTATCAGTTGACTAATGCTTTCAAAAACTATAACTTTGAAACATTCATTTTTTACATAAAAAGCAACCTCATCTAGTTTAATATCAAATGGTCAACCAATTCAATCATAAAAAAATTCAATTGTTTTATAAACTAAACTATAAAAATCAATTACAGTTTCGAGGTATTTGCCAATTTGTAAATTCAGAGACAATTTTAACTGATGCTCACAAATTCAAGGACCGGTTTACCATTCATTCAAACAAAAAACGCGCCCTTTTCATGAAACTGGGTCAACGAAAATGTGGAAACAAAGGTGCACAACTTTAAATGCAATATACTGGTGCACTGCCAATTTGACTTTCCACAGTAGGTTACAAGAGTTCCTACTATTTGCAAACTCACTTCTTTAATAGGACAAGTTGTAAACAGAATATTGCAAAACAATCATTTTATACCAAAACTGAAATTGTGAACCATAGTTCCAAAATTGTTTACATACAGTCATAACCACGGCCACGACAAATTTAATCACTTCTATTTTTCTAGAAAAACAAATATCATCATGACAAGAAAAAAAATGTATATTTGCTCGGTTAGAACTAGGCAGGTTATAAAGCTAAAATATTTAATGACTTAATGATTAATTGTAATTGATTTCTATTTCTATTACAAATACAAATAAGTTGTTCTCTATCTAAATAATAAACAGGTGGAGTGGACATAGTTGAAGGTGCGGGCCTAAAACTTTGCCTTGCCCCACAAAAAATGATGGCGGGACGGAGAATACTTGCGGGCTTTGCATCTTCTAGGTCTAAAAATGTAAAATTTTATGTAAATATCTGTGCCCGCAAAAAATAGGGTGGGGCGGGGCGGTCATATTTGAGGTTGTGAGCCTAAAACCTTAACCGGCCCCGCAGAAAAGTGTGTTTTGCCACCCCTAGTCTAGACTAGACACACTGACGTTAGACAGACAGAAATACAATTGGAATGTGACTATTATGAACCATTTAGACATTACAAATTCTAGCTAGCATTGCTTGGCTTATCCATATTTTATACTCAAGTATTTGATACAGTTAAGTCATAACTAATATTTGGGAATTTATAGATTGTCTCCGAAACTCATTTCATTTCCATGCAATGATTGCAATCCCAGTTTTCAAATACTACCAGAAACAGAAATATTTACTCTCATTACTTTGCAATTAACCTTAAATTGATGCCTAATCCCATACTAGTTTGAGCAGATCCCAAAGCCAAAGTGCCAAATCAATCTCCAAAACAACAAAATATCATTAATTGCTCAAAAACTAAACTATTCATTCTTTGGCTTATCAAAAGATGGAAGCTAAGGGAGGCATAATCCAAAACTATGGTTTGATTTGAAAATGTTTATAAAAATCCAACTGCAGACTCAACTAATCCACACAAAACACAAAATTGGCACTGAAAATTCCAAGATTAAAATGGGACTCCCTCTATCCCTGAATGCTGCGAATCATATTTGGAATCACTGGCTTGTTAGACTTTGCAATCATCTTCCTTTATTTCCGATTTCGAGTTTGAATCTTCCTCTTTCTCATCTTCTTCATTGTTTCAAGCGTGCCGCTAATATAGTGTGGCTGCTCGCTAGAGGTGGTGGCCAAGTATGTTGTGATTTTGGATGCTTTGCTGTCAATGTCTAAGCAGTGGAAGAAGGAAGAGATTCGGATTTTCAGTGTTGGGCACGGCGATAAGAAAGATATAGAAACAAAAGTAAATAGTTATTTTAGTCCTTCAACTAACTACTTAATAGTAACAATAAAATGTCATTAGCTACTCATAATATCCTTCCAACTTTCACAAATATACATTATCATTTGCAGAAAAATCTACCTTGAAATAACCAGCTTTTAAAAAAAATACGTCAATAACCATGGAAAAAATTATAAAAATGACCATGTTTCAGAAACGATCAAAACGTACACGCAGTCTTAGATGGTGCATGAATGCAAAAATTACACATAGACGCCAGTTCACTTGGCGCATGCATGTAAAAATTAGGAGCATGCGCCAAATGATTTGGCGCATTGGTTTGTCTGGGTTTTATATAAATAAGTCCCTTGTCCTCCAACATTCTTCATACATCTACTCTATTTCTATTATCTTCTTTCAAATAAAATTCTTCATGACATCTGAAATGATTTTCAAAAGGGATGGCCACGTTATTTTTTGGCTGTGAAACTCCCGATTATAGTGAAATTTTGGAACATCCATTCGATAGACCATCTTAAGAGGCCCTTGATGCGTTGGTTAGACAGAGATATCCAAGATGGCGAAGTCATTTGAAGGATTCAGAGACTTCGAACGACCACCTCTCTTGCGATTGGAAAACCTCAACGTTGGTGGGAGGAGGTCAAAAATGACACCGACGTTATGGTGATGATGCATGGAGATGATGAAATTGTTTTGACAGTTGTAAATTCATAGATTTGATGATGTTGTGTTATGTATTTTAATTTCATGTTAAGAAGATTTTGATTTGTTGTAACCAAGTTGATTAATGAAAACTTCAGATCTAAAAGTACATTACATGTTGTGCATCATTTTTTATGTTGTTGAGCTCGTAGCACAATTGGGACAATTTTTTCGTTTGTGTCTTACTTGACGACATACACTGCACTTTCTCTCTAGCTTGTCAGACACATTCATTTCAGTTGTAATATGCTTCATTTTGGGACGACCCTTTTTATTCCTTCGCATTTGGTCGTAATGCAACAAAATTTCTCCTTCATATATAGGCCAATAATCTGCTTTTGCTACCACTGAAAAGTTGTTGTATACACTGAGCAAAGTCTCGGCCTTGTGTTAGGAGTGAATTAATGGTAAATTCATGTGTTAATATAAGTGATTTCTTTTCTAAATTTATGCAAATTGTGATAGATCCATAGGTTTTTAGTAAGAATTGAACTGAATAAGTTTAGTTCATGTGTAAAGCAAATCAAATCACTTGTGGGTACTATTGATGCAAGTTTGGAGCTGAAGAGGGGTTTTATAAGAACAAGAAGAGGAAAGAAAGCTAGAAGTCTCAAAGGCAAAGCAAAAAGAAGAAGTTGAACAAGGGCGCGCCGCGGGAGTTCTAGCCGGCGCCGCGAAAAAGTCTCTGTTTCTGACCGCGCCGCGCTCATCCGATGCCGCGCCGCGGCCGTGACGTTTCAGGCCCAAAACTTATAAATAAAAGCCCTAGCTTCCAAGTAAAAAGGCAGATCTTTTGTGAGCGAAATTAGGAGAGCATTCTGAGTTTGAAGCCGAGAACAATAATCGAAGGCCAAATCTTTACCAATTGAAGACATTCCGTTGATGAAGATGAATCCCTCTATTCATTCTTGTGTGTTCTTCATGTCTATGGAGAGCTAAATTCCCCTTGTTGAGTTTAAGGTAGTAGTTAACCTATGAATATACAATACCATTGATTCTTTCCTATGAACAATTGTTTGAATTTATTATCAATAAGAAACCTTGTTTTTATTTTAAATCATTGTGGAGTCTTTGGTCGAAAGAAAAGATTCTAACTTTTGCCCTAGGTTACTATATTGATTCAATCTCAATTTGCAGAGATGGAATTGTGATTGGGTTTTCATAATTATCGTTCCTTATTACTATTATCGATATTGATATTTGGAGAGATCGAATCTCGTACCGGTAAAAGTTTATCTAATTTGATTTGCAGACATGGAATCATATTTGAGGATAAGTGAAGATAATAATTCGAATGATTGTTCAATTGTGAATTAATTAACCAATTGTATAGGAATAGGTTGATGAACCCTAAAGCTCAACATATCTCCTTAATCGTTAACAAACTTTCAGCAATTGCATTTAAATTATTGTTTAGATTTGATAGCATTATAATTATAAAACAAATTCAACTACTTGTTCTCACTCAAAATAACTAATTGTAGAACGGCAGTGATATTAAACCAATCCCTGTAGATACGATATATACCGAAAATATTTACCCCCAAATACTTTCAACAAATTGGCGCCGTTGCCGGGGATTGGTGTCAATATTGCACGCATTGCAATAGTTTTATTTTGAGTTTTTGTTACTATTTTATTAAGTTGGTTGTTTCACTCGTATGTTAGTTTTTGCAGAAATTCGTGTATGCGCAGCAAAGTTCCCAGTGATCAACTTCTTTTTGATCCCGAGATCGAAAGGACTGCTAGGAGGTTAAACAGCAAAACACGAATAGGAGCAAACATAGCAAGAGCCAGAGACAACGCAACCGCGACATCGTCACAACAACTTGAAACAATTGACGAGTCGCAAGAAGGATTTTTCTTTCACGAACTATTTGCTGAAGAAGAACAGGAAGTTATTATACAACCAACTGTTGTCAACATGGCTGCTACTGGTCCATGTGCAAATAGTCCAAGACTCAACCCGCAGTTCGCTAGAACTGCCGCCAACGGGCGACCGACAGAATTGAAGACCGGTATCATACAATTGATTTGTGCAAGTCCTTTCGCCGGATTGGACCACGAAGATCCGTACACGCATCTTACTCGGTTCTATGAGTTAGCGGGTACAACTGGTGTAGCTCAAGCTGATGAAGAGACACTATTCAAGAGGTTGTTCCCACACTCTTTGTTATCTAAGGCAAAGGATTAGTACTTGGATCAACCCGAAACAGTGATGACCGACTGGAACACCTTAGAAGAAAAGTTTTTAGAAAGGTTTTACTCTCAGAACCGATTCTTTGAAGCAAAAACAGCCATAGCCGTATTCTCTTAGGGAAGTAATGAATCATTGAATGAAGCATGGGAAAGGTATAAAGCTATGTTGAGAAAGTGCAAAGGACATGGTTTTGCAGAGGTCGATCAAATCCACATGTTCCGTAATGGTCTCACACCTACAAACAAGACACTCTTGGATGCCACAGCTGGTGGTTCACTTATGTCCAAGACACCTGCTGAAGCTACTCAGATAATAGAGCGAATGGCTCTGAATGATCGTCAAGGGAATCATGATCGAACTGTCAGAGAGAAGAAAGCCGGAATTTTGGAATTGAATAACAGTGATGCTCTGCTGGCCCAAAATAAGTTACTAACATCGCAAGTGGAACTTTTGACACAACAAATGTCTAAACTACCACAACAACTCAAGGAGTTGAATGGTGTATCTAATTCTTATCAAGTTGCGAAGTGTGAGTTATGCAAGGGAGAGCATCAGACAGGATTTTGCCCACCAGTGTTGGAAGAAGAAGTGAATTACATGAATAACAATCAAGGACAAAGACAGAATCAATATCAGAATCCTCCATATCAACAAGGTTATACACCAAGGAATAACAATCAAAGATATCAACAAAGGCCACATAATCAAGGATATCAACAACAAACCTTTCAACCTTACACTCAACCGTCGCCACAACAACAAGGAGGACAATCTAAGTTGGAAGAAACCATGAATCAGTTTATCCAAATGTCAATGACAAATCACAAAAATCAAGAGGCAGCTATAAAGAATTTGGAAACTCAAGTGGGCCAACTGGCTAAACAAATTGCTGCTAATCAATCAAATGCAACATTCTCAACCAACACTCAAGAGAATCCAAAAGAGCATTGCAAAGCGATGGTGACAAGGACTGGGCAAAAAGGAAGTAATAATGAAGTTGAAAAGAATGATGTTGAAGATGAGACGGAGGAGGAAGCTGAAAAACATGATGGAGAAGATGAAGAATATGAAATTATTGATACTAATGCTGAAGAAGAAAATGTGAATAAAGAAGTTAAGAAGAAAGAAAAGCTAAAAAGAAAGAGTAGTAGGGAAAAGATGGCAAACAACGTGATACCAAGTCAACATTTGTCATATCCCCAGCTCCATCAAAGAAGGACAATGCGAGGCCATATGCAAGGTTTATGGAGATTTTTAAACAACTACAAATTAATATTCCATTCTCCGAAGCAATTGCTCAAATGCCAAAATATGCGAAATTCATGAAAGATATTTTGACAAAGAAGAAAAGACCGGAAGAAGAAGAAGTTGTTATACTTGATGCACAATGTAGTGCTATAATATCACGCCTTCCTCAAAAGGCAAGAGATCCTGGAAGAGTCACATTGCCGGTTACAATTGGCAATCAAAATATTGGGAATGGATTGATCGATTTAGGATCAAGCATCAATTTAATTCCTCTATCAATAGTGAAGAGGTTGGGAAATATTGAGATGAAGTCAACAAGAATGACTTTACAATTAGCAGATAAGTCAACCACTCTTCCGTATGGAGTTGCACAAGACATGTTAGTAAAAGTAGACAAATTTTTGTTTCCAGTAGATTTCGTTGTGATTGACATGGAAGAAGATAGGGAGTCACCTATCATACTTGGAAGACCATTCATGAAAACAGCCCGGATGATGATTGATATTGATGATGGTATAATGAAGTTGAGAGTTCAAGATGAAGAGATATGCTTTAATCTCTTCGATGCCATGAAGCAACCAAAAGACAAGAATGACTGTTTTCGCATGGATGTTACTGAAGAGAGTGTAGTTGAAGTGGCAAATCAAATTCATCTATCTAGCCCTTTGGAGAGATCTCTTGTTGAATCTTTTAATGTACTTACTCAAGAAGAAGAAAAAGAAATTGAGTTGTTTTTAAAAGAACTAGAGAAAGGTGGCAACACGATCACGAAAGAGGACACGGTAGAAGATCTTGAGCTAAAAAAGGGAGTTAAAGAGTCAAAGATAGAATTAAAGCTACTCCCACCTCATTTGAAGTATGTCTTTCTAGATGAAGAGGGAAATAAACCAGTCGTTATCAGTTCTAAGTTGGCTACAAATGAAGAGGCAAGACTCATTCAAATCCTCCAAAACAATAAAGCTGCAATTGGATGGGTATTGGCGGATCTGAAAGGTATAAGTCCTGCATATTGCATGCACAAGATCATGTTAGAAGAAGAATTCAAACCGGTGGCTCAACCGCAAAGAAGATTAAATCCAACAATGAAAGAGGTAGTAAGGAAAGAGGTGATCAAACTTCTAGAAGCAGGTATGATTTACCCAATTTCTGATAGTGCATGGGTCAGTCCAGTACACGTTGTACCAAAGAAGGGAGGCATGACAGTAATCCGGAATGACAAGAATGAACTTATACCAACAAGAACTGTAACCGGGTGGAGAATGTGCATCGATTATCGTAGACTAAACAAAGCTACGAGAAAAGATCACTTCCCTCTACCATTCATGGATCAAATGCTAGAGAGATTATCGGGGCAGAATTACTATTGCTTCCTAGATGGGTATTCCGGGTACAATCAGATTGTGGTAAACCCAAAAGATCATGAGAAGACAGCTTTTACATGTGCATTTGGAATTTTCGCATATAGGAGGATGCCATTTGGATTATGTAATGCTCCAGCCACTTTCCAACGTTGTATGCAAGGCATATTCTCCGACCTCATTGAAAAGAGTATTGAAGTATTCATGGATGACTTCTCGGTATTTGGTAAAACCTTTGATACATGCTTGAATAATTTGGATGTGGCGCTTGGAAGATGTATCCAGACCAATTTGATTTTGAATTAGGAGAAATGCCATTTCATGGTAACTGAAGGAATTGTACTCGGACACAAAGTATCTTCAAGAGGACTTGAAGTGGACCAAGCCAAGGTGGAGGTAATTTCAAAACTCCCACCTCCAGTAAATGTCAAAGGAGTAAGAAGCTTTCTAGGTCATGCAGGATTCTATAGAAGATTCGTAAATTATTTTTCAAAGATTGCCAAGCCTTTGAGTAATTTACTCAACCAAGGTACGTGTTTTAATTTTGATAAATCTTGTGAACAAGCTTTCAATGACCTAAAAGAACGGCTAGCCACCGCACCTGTGATCGTAGCACCCGATTGGAAAAACCATTTTGAACTCATGTGTGATGCTAGCGATTATGCCATAGGTGCGGTATTAGGCCAGCGAAAAGGAAAAAAAATTTCATGTCATACACTATGCAAGTAAGGTGCTAAATGATGCTCAAGTCAATTATGCCACCACAGAAAAAGAATTGTTAGCTATAGTGTATGCCCTTGAAAAATTCAGATCCTATCTCATTGGGTCAAAGGTGGTGATTTACACAGACCATGCGTCCATTAAATATCTGCTTACCAAACCGGATTCGAAGCAAAGACTCATTCGTTGGGTTCTTCTTTTGCAAGAATTTGACATAGAAATCCGGGATAAAAAAGGTTCAGAAAATGTGGTAGCATATCATTTATCCCGTTTGGTCAATGTAAATGTCACCAACCAAGAAGCTGAAATAAATGATGAATTTCCGGATGAACAACTTTTTCAACTCCAAATAAGACCTTGGCTCGCCGATCTTGCTAATTATAAAGCAACCGGTATGATTCCGGAGGACTTTGATTGGAACAAAAAGAAAAAGTTGTTAGCCGATGCAAAATACTATGTGTGGGACGATCCATATTTGTTCAAGATAGGTAAGGATGGCATTTTAAGAAGATGTGTTACTGAAGAAGAAGCCCAACAAATCTTGTGGCACTGTCATAATTCTCCTAGTGGTGGGCATTTCAACGGATGGAGGACGGCAACAAAAGTTCTCCAATCTGGGTTTTTCTGGCCTACTATTTTCAAAGACGCTCACCATCATGCAAAGAATTGTGACAAATGTCAAAGAGTTGGTGGGATAAGTAAATGAGATGAGATGCCACTTCAAACCATTATTGAAGTAGAAGTTTTTGATTGTTGGGGTATCGATTTCATGGGGCCATTCCTTCCTTCCTTTGCTAATGAATATATTCTAGTTGCAGTGGATTATGTCTCCAAGTGGGTCGAAGCCATCGCTACACCAAAAGCGGATGCCAAAACTGTGCTAAAATTTTTAAACCGAAACATATTCACACGTTTTGGCATGTCTAGAGTGATCATAAGCGATGGTGGATCTCATTTTGTTAACGAACAGGTGGCGAAAGTGCTGGACAAGTATAATATCAACCATAAAATTGCATCACCTTATCATCCCCAAACCAACGGGCAAGCAGAGATTTCAAATAGAGAAATCAAGAATATTCTCGAGAAGATTGTGTCAGAATCCTGTAAAGACTGGTCGGTAAGGATTGATGATGCCTTGTGGGCATATAGGACAGCATACAAAGCACCGACTGGTGCATCACCTTTTCAAATGGTTTATGGTAAAGCATGTCATCTACCGGTAGAGGTGGAGCATAAAGCACTATGGGCCTTACGTTTCTTCAATAGAGATGATAGTTTGGCTTATAAGAAAAGGAAGAATCAAATCCATGAGCTTGAGGAATTCAGGTACCTAGCATATGAGTCTAATAAAATGTACAAGGAAAATATGAAAAGGTACCATGATAAGAGAATCAAGAAGAAAGAGTTCAAGGTGGGAGACCTTGTATTACTATTCAATTTTAGGCTAAAGCTCTTCCCAGGAAAGTTAAAGTCTAAGTGGTCAGGACCGTTCGTAATTAAGGAAGTCAAACCATACGGTGCCATTACTATTGAGGATAGTAAAAGTAAAGAAAGTTGGACCGTTAATGGAGAACGGCTAAAGAACTACCTTGGGGGAGAGTTTGATAGAGAAGCGTGCACAATCTCACTTTTGAGCACTTAATAGAAGGAGTTCGACCGTCGAGCCATGCGACGTTAAACGAAGCGCTTGTTGGGAGGCAACCCAACAGAGTAAGTTCTTTTATTTTATTTTTCTTTTAGTTTTTATATGTATATCATCAAATCAGTGCAATGAGAGTAAGAAGTGAAGGATAGAAAAACACTTAGAAAGGGGGGGGTTGAATAAGTGTAGCTTTAAAAACTTGACAGATAAAAATAAATTGCACAGTTATTTTTATCCTGGTTCGTTGTTAACTAAACTACTCCAGTCCACCCCCGCAGAGATGATTTACCTCAACTGAGGATTTAATCCACTAATCGCACGGATTACAATGGTTTTCCACTTAGTCCGCAACTAAGTCTTCCAGAGTCTTCTGATCACACACTGATCACTCCAGGAACAACTGCTTAGATACCCTCTAAGACTTTTCTAGAGTCTACTGATCAACACGATCACTCTAGTTACAATCTGCTTAGTTCACTCCTAAGACTTCCTAGAGTATTCTGATCAACACGATCACTCTAGTTCCTTACAACTTAATGTAATCAATTCTAAGAGTTTACAAATGCTTCTTAAAAGCGATAATCACAACTGTGATATTTCTCTTAATCGTTTAAGCTTAATCTCACTAATATATTACAAAAGCAATGTAGTGAGCTTTGATGAAGATGAAGATTCTGAGTTTAGATTTGAACAGCGTTTCAGCAAGTTTGATATTAGTTGTTTTGGTGCAGAATCGTTAACCTTGCTTCTCATCAGAACTTCATATTTATAGGCGTTGAGAAGATGACCGTTGAGTGCATTTAATGCTTTGCGTGTTCCGTACAGCATCGCATTTAATATTATACGCTTTTGTCAACTACCTCGAGCCTTGTTCACGCTGTGTCTACTGACGTAGCCTTTAATAGCTTTTAACGTTCCTTTTGTCAGTCAGCGTAGCTTGCCACTTGTACTTTCTTCTGATCTGATGTTTGTGAATACAGCGTTTGAATATCATCAGAGTCAAACAGCTTGGTGCATAGCATCTTCTGATCTTCTGACCTTGAAGTGCTTCTGAGCGTGATACCATCTTCTGAGCTTCAGTGCTTCTGATCTCATGTTCTTCTGATGCTTCCATAGACCCATGTTCTGATTCTGCTTCGACCATCTTCTGATGTCTTGCCAGACCATGTTCTGATGTTGCATGCTGAACCCTTGAGACAAAGCTTCTGAGCGCTGAATTATGCGTACTCTTTATATATTTCCTGAAAGGGAAATTGCATTGGATTAGAGTACCATATTATCTTAAGCAAAATTCATATTATTGTTATCATCAAAACTAAGATAATTGATCAGAACAAATCTTGTTCTAACAATCTCCCCCTTTTTGATGATGACAAAAACATATATAAATGATATGAATTTGCGATCAGAAAGAATAGAAGGCAAAAGACAAATTACACAGCTATAGCATAAGCATATGAATATGTCTCCCCCTGAGATTAACAATCTCCCCCTGAGATAAATAATCTCCCCCTGAAATAAATACTCGAAGAACTTTAATAAAAGACTTCCCTGATTATTTCGGTAGAGACGATCATATAAGCTTCTTGTCTTCAGAGAATTCATAGCTTCTGACTTCTGCTTCCATAGGACAGCTTCAGAACTAGAATTTCCTTAGATCCTTAGAACACTCACAGCTTCTGATTCCTGCTTCCATCTAGGACAGCTTCAGAACTTGAATTTCTTTGATCTTCTGAACATTCACAGCTTCTGATTTCTGCTTCCATCTAGGACAGCTTCAGAACTTGAATTTCTTTGATCTTCTGAACATTCACAGCTTCTGATTTCTGCTTCCATTCAGGACAGCTTCAGAACTTGAGTTTTCTGGATCTTTAGAACATTCGCAGCTTCTGATTTCTGCTTCCCTCGGATAGCTTCAGAGCTTTGAATTTCTACCAACATCACTTCATGCTAGATTTGTATCAGAACATTGTTGAATGTACCAGAGCATCATCTGAGCATCTCTACATCCTGAAATGTTACAGAACAAAAACTAAACGACAAAAGTCAGCATGAACGAGTTAGAACATAAGATGTATGTTTGAACACATTATATGTATCAGAGCCATAACATTGTATGTATCAGAGCAAATAATGTATCAGAGCAAATAATGTATCAGAGCCATAACATTATATGTATCAGAGCAAATAGAATTTTGTCAAAATAAATAGACGAATATAGATCAAATTCTATTATCAGTGCTTCTGATTCATTCTTCTTTCTTGCTTCTGATTTCTGAAGCTTGACAGCACTCGGCTTGCTTCAGTTTCCATGGTTTTGCTTCTTGTGTTTGCTTTTTGCTTTGAAGATTCTCTTCACTTCTTTATACCTGCAAAACACTTAAACCATGTAGAACTTGCAGTTCTTGTTAGTGAATGTGTGGGAGCTTTACCCAGCAACTGATAGATTTAATCAAATCATTTATCATTTATCTTTCTCCCCCTTTTTGTCATAACATCAAAAAGAATATTTCAAAAGATTTAGATGCATAAAACAACAAATAAAATCACTGGAATGTAAATCAAAGAAACTTTTCATTGATAATCAAAAGATATTACAAGAAGTTCCTATGTTTAACAAGATGAGAAACATTTCTAGCAAATACAAAAAAGAATTTCCAAAGAGGAAATTACTACAAAAATTAAAAACAAAACCCTAGCAAGACACACTCTGTGTCAACCCATCAAGAATCCCTGAGGACTCTTGTCTTCCAGACCGGAATCTCCACTGTAGGAGAGATCCTAGAGACCAAGGAGGAAGTGAGGGACAGTTCACAGACAGAGAGCTAATGTTGCAAACGGGGCTTTCCCTCAACATAGAAGTCAAGAATATCATTCTTAACCTCCTCCCATAACTCAAGAAAGTCTTCTGTCTTTGGGTGAAAGTTGA
Organism: Vicia villosa; assembly: GCF_029867415.1. Taxonomy (NCBI): domain Eukaryota; kingdom Viridiplantae; phylum Streptophyta; class Magnoliopsida; order Fabales; family Fabaceae; genus Vicia; species Vicia villosa. The sequence continues at coordinate 76,375,172 of NC_081185.1, read as the reverse complement.
TAACAACATCAAAGAAGAGGTCTGACTTGAGAGGTATTAGGAGAGCCATCCCGAGATATGCAGAGATCTGTCGCCTTTGAGTCATAGATCTTCAACAGGCTTAGGGTGAACGCTGGGTTTGAGCTAGGTTTTTTTAAAAAAAATTTGAGCAAGAGACGAAAACGGAAGAGAGAGAGAAAAAACTTGATGAAGAAATGCAAAGAGATAGAGAGAGATGAGAGGGAAAGAGAAGAGTTTGAAGAGTATTTAAAAGAAAATAAAATGAAACGAATGATGAATAGCATTTAATGTTACGTGACGTAAGGAGAGATAATAAAGACAAATGAGGTGACTAGCACAGTTACCTATGGTCGGTGTCCCTTCAACTGCACGCACGTTTATCCATGAATAGTAACGACAGGTTTACCATCCCGAGATAAAACGTAACAGCTGTTTTGCTTTAAAAGAGGTTCTGAATCAACTTAGACAATGAAACGTTAGTAATAATCGAATCATAATTTCTAAAAGATTTCAATCAGAACTTCTGATAAAAAAAAATAATCCATTTTCATTTCAGAAGATACTCATACATGAGAACTTCTCATCTTCTCATTCTGGGCATAAATCCATACTGATGTTCTTCAGAATGAACTTAAACCTATCTTCAGCCAGGGGTTTTGTAAAGATATCAGCCCATTGATGGTCTGTATCAACAAAGTTTAAAGATATAACACCCTTCTGAACATAGTCCCTTATGAAATGATGTTTAATCTCAATATGTTTAGCTTTTGAATGAAGAATAGGATTCTTAGATAAACATATAGCAGAAGTATTATCACAGAATATAGGAATGTTACTCTCAAATATCTGATAATCTTCTAACTGACTCTTCATCCAGAGCATCTGTGTACTACAACCAGCAGCAGCGACATATTCTGCTTCTGTTGTTGATAGAGCAATAGTTGCTTGCTTCTTGCTATACCAAGAGATCAAATGACTTCCAAGAAACTGGCAACTTCCTGAAGTACTTTTTCTTTCAATTCTGTCTCCAGCATAATCAGCATCGCAGAATCCTACTAAGTTGTATTCTTTAGATTTTCTGTAAACTAAGCCAACATTAGTAGTACCTTTCAGATACCTTAGAATTCTCTTAACAGCAGTTAAATGAGATTCTCTAGGATCTGATTGGAATCTAGCACACAAACAAACACTGAACAGAATGTCAGGTCTAGAAGCAGTCAGATATAGAAGAGATCCAATCATACCTCTGTATAACTTCTGATCTACCTTCTTACTTACCTCATCCTTACCTAGGATGCATGTTGGATGCATAGGAGTTTTGGCTTCTTTGCAGTCTAGAAGATTAAACTTCTTCAGAAGTTCCTTCACATACTTGGTTTGATGAACATACGTTCCTTCTGATGTTTGATTTATTTGTATTCCAAGGAAATACTTGAGTTCTCCCATCATGCTCATTTCAAACTCAGCCTGCATAGACTTAGCAAACTCCTTTCCAAGTGTAGCATTAGATGTTCCAAAAATAATATCATCTACATATATTTGACAAATTAAAATATCCCTTTTAAAGGTTTTACAAAAGAGAGTAGTGTCCACTTTTCCTCTAGTGAAACCATTATCCAGAAGGAAAGAACTTAAGCGTTCATACCAAGCTCTGGGAGCCTGTTTCAATCCATACAATGATTTCTTAAGTTTAAAAACATGATTAGGAGACATAGAGTCTTCAAAACCAGGAGGTTGATGGACATAAACTTCTTCATCTATATAACCATTTAAGAAGGCACTCTTGACATCCATCTGATAAAGAGTGATGTTATGTTGAGTGGCAAATGAAATTAATAGACGAATAGATTCTAACCTGGCCACTGGTGCAAAGGTTTCTGTATAATCAATCCCTTCTTGCTGACTATAACCCTGAGCCACCAGTCTGGCTTTGTTCCTTACCACTTCACCTTTCTCATTGAGCTTGTTTCTGAAGACCCATTTTGTACCAATTATATTGAATCCATCTGGTCTAGGAACGAGATCCCAAACATCATTCCTTGTAAACTGATTCAGTTCTTCTTGCATAGCAATTATCCAGTCTGGATCTTCTAGAGCATGATCAACAGAAGTTGGCTCGATCAAAGATACAAGACCTAATTGACAGTCTGCATTGTTCTTAAGGAATGCTCTTGTTCTGATTGGATCATCCTTCTTTCCAAGAATGACATCTTCTGAATGACCAGAGATGAGTCTGGATGATCTTCTGACAGATGGTTCTTCAGAAATACTTAGATCCTCCAGAGAAGCTGATACTTGATCTTCAGATTCTTTGCTTCTGAGAAGCTCTGCTTCTGATGCGTTGCTTCTTGGCTCAACAACTTCTGATATATCAATATCACAATCTGCAAAATTATCAAACTGCTTTGGTTTTTCAGAACCAAGCTTATCATCAAACCTGATATTGATTGATTCTTCTACAATCAATGTTTCAGTATTGTATACTCTGTAGCCTTTTGAGCGTTCAGAATATCCAAGAAGGAAACATTTTTGTGCTTTGGAATCAAACTTACCAAGATGATCTTTAGTGTTCAGAATAAAGCATACACATCCAAAAGGATGGAAATATGAAATGTTGGGCTTTCTATTCTTCCACAATTCCTAGGGAGTCTTATTTAGAATAGGTCTGATAGAGATTCTATTCTGAATATAGCATGCAGTGTTTATTGCTTCTGCCCAGAAATGCTTAGCCATATTGGTTTCATTGATCATGGTTCTGGCCATTTCTTGCAGAGTCCTATTCTTTCGTTCTACAACCCCATTTTGCTGTGGAGTTCTAGGACAAGAGAAATCATGGGCAATACCATTTTCTTTGAAGAACTCTTTAAAGGATCTGTTCTCAAATTCACCACCATGATCACTTCTGACCTTTATGATTTTACACTCTTTTTCAGATTGAATCTGAATGCAGAAATCAAAGAACACTGAATGAGTCTCATCCTTGTGTTTCAAGAATTTTACCCATGTCCAGCGGCTATAATCATCTACGATGACTAATCCATATTTCTTCCCTCTGACAGATGCTGTTTTGACTGGGCCAAACAGATCAATGTGCAAGAGTTCTAATGGCCTTGAGGTAGAAACAACATTCTTGGACTTGAATGCAGGTTTGGAGAACTTGCCCTTTTGACATGCTTCACAAAGAGCATCTGATTTGAATTTCAGATTAGGGAGTCCTCTGACCAGATCCAGTTTGTTAATCTGAGAAATCTTTCTCAAACTAACATGACCTAATCTTCTGTGCCAGACCCACTGCTCTTCAGAAACAGACATAAGACAAGTCACCTTCTGACTCATAAGATCTTGCAGATCTGTCTTATAAATGTTGTTCTTCCTCTTGCCTGTAAATAGGATTGAGCCATCCTTCTGATTTACAGCCTTGCAAGACTCTTGATTAAAGATTATATCATAACCATTGTCACTTAATTGACTGATAGATAAGAGGTTATGTGTTAATCCTTCTACAAGAAGTACATTAGAAATGGAAGGAGAGTTACCAGACTTTATAGTTCCAGAGCCAATTATCTTGCCCTTCTGATCTCCTCCAAACTTGACTTCTCCTCCAGACTTAAGCACCAGGTCTTGGAACATAGACCTTCTTCCTGTCATGTGTCGCGAGCATCCAGAGTCCAGGTACCATGACATGTTGTGCTTTGTCCTTTTTGCAGTCAAGGATATCTGCAATAGGAATAATCTTATCCTTAGGTACCCACATTTTCTTGGGTCCTTTCTTGTTAGATTTTCTCAAGTTCTGATTGAACTTGGGTTTAACATTGTAAGCAATAGGAGGAACAGCATGATAATTTTTAATGTGAGTTTCATGATATTTCCTAGGTTGTGTCACATGCTTTTTGGTGTGTGTTATGTGAAAGCTTTGAGCATGTGAAGTGTGTCTAATATCATGGGAGTGGCCATACTTGAACTGATCATACAATGGCTTGTATGTGATTTTCATTTCATCAACAGGTTCAAGTTTGTATGGGGTTTCACCCTCAAAACCAATGCCTACTCTTTTGTTTCCAGACACAGCATATATCATAGAAGCTAGCTGACTTCTGCCAATACTTCTAGATAAGAACTTCCTGAAACTTAAATCATATTCTTTCAGAATATGGTTTAGACTAGGAGTGGATTTTTCTGAATCAGAAGGAGATCCAACATTATTGGATAATTTTAAAAGTTTTTCTTTTAATTCAGAATTTTCCAACTCAAGCTTCTTTGTTTCAAATTCAAATTGCTTTTTCAGCTTTTTGTATTTGAGACTAATCTGAGACTTGAGTTCCAGTAGTTCAGTTAGACCGGAAACTAACTCATCTCTAGTAAGTTCAGAAAATACCTCTTCAGAATCTGATTCTGATGTAGATTCTGATTCGTCATCTTCTGTCGCCATCAGCGCACAGTTGGCCTGCTCGTCTTCAGAATCATCTTCTGACTCATCCCAGGTTGCCATAAGACTTTTCTTCTTATGAAACTTTTTCTTGGGACTTTCCTTCTGAAGATTTGGACATTCGTTCTTGTAGTGTCCAGGCTCATTGCATTCATAGCACATGACCTTCTTCTTGTCAAATCTTCTGTCATCGGAAGATTCTCCACGTTCAAATTTCTTTGAACTTCTGAGGCCTCTGAACTTCCTTTGCTTGGTCTTCCAGAGTTGATTTAGCCTTCTGGAGATCAGGGACAGTTCATCTTCTTCTTCAGATTCTGATTCTTCAGGATCTTCTTCTCTAGCCTGAAAAGCGTTAGTGCATTTCTTGATATTGGATTTTAATGCAATAGACTTACCTTTCTTTTGAGGCTCATTTGCGTCCAGCTCTATTTCATGACTCCTCAAGGCACTGATAAGCTCTTCCAGAGAAACTTCATTCAGATTCTTTGCAATCTTGAATGCAGTCACCATAGGACCCCATCTTCTGGGTAAGCTTCTGATGATCTTCTTTACGTGATCAGCCTTGGTGTATCCCTTGTCAAGAACTCTCAATCCAGCAGTAAGAGTTTGAAATCTTGAAAACATCTTTTCAATGTCTTCATCATCCTCCATCTTGAAGGCTTCATACTTCTGGATTAAAGCTAGAGCTTTGGTCTCCTTGACTTGAGCGTTTCCTTCATGAGTCATTTTCAAGGACTCATATATGTCATAGGCCGTTTCCCTGTTAGATATCTTCTCATACTCAGCATGAGAGATAGCATTCAGCAAAACAGTTCTGCATTTATGATGATTCCTGAAAAGCTTCTTCTGATCATCATTCATTTCTTGCCTAGACAGCTTTACGCCACTGGCATTTACTGGATGTTTGTAACCATCCATCAGAAGATCCCATAGATCACCATCTAGACCAAGAAAGTAACTTTCCAGTTTATCTTTCCAGTATTCAAAGTTTTCACCATCAAATACCGGCGGTCTAGTATAACCATTGTTACCGTTGTATTGCTCAGCAGAGCCAGATGTAGATGCAGGTGTAGGTGTAGACTTTTCACTTTCATCAACCATCTTTTACTGAAGCGTTTTTCTCTTCCTGAATCTTTTCTAAACACGGTTAAGTGCTTGCACCTTAGAACCGGCGCTCTGATGCCAATTGAAGGATAGAAAAACACTTAGAAAGGGGGGGGTTTGAATAAGTGTAGCTTTAAAAACTTGACAGATAAAAATAAATTGCACAGTTATTTTTATCCTGGTTCGTTGTTAACTAAACTACTCCAGTCCACCCCCGCAGAGATGATTTACCTCAACTGAGGATTTAATCCACTAATCGCACGGATTACAATGGTTTTCCACTTAGTCCGCAACTAAGTCTTCCAGAGTCTTCTGATCACACACTGATCACTCCAGGAACAACTGCTTAGATACCCTCTAAGACTTTTCTAGAGTCTACTGATCAACACGATCACTCTAGTTACAATCTGCTTAGTTCACTCCTAAGACTTCCTAGAGTATTCTGATCAACACGATCACTCTAGTTCCTTACAACTTAATGTAATCAATTCTAAGAGTTTACAAATGCTTCTTAAAAGCGATAATCACAACTGTGATATTTCTCTTAATCGTTTAAGCTTAATCTCACTAATATATTACAAAAGCAATGTAGTGAGCTTTGATGAAGATGAAGATTCTGAGTTTAGATTTGAACAGCGTTTCAGCAAGTTTGATATTAGTTGTTTTGGTGCAGAATCGTTAACCTTGCTTCTCATCAGAACTTCATATTTATAGGCGTTGAGAAGATGACCGTTGAGTGCATTTAATGCTTTGCGTGTTCCGTACAGCATCGCATTTAATGTTATACGCTTTTGTCAACTACCTCGAGCCTTGTTCACGCTGTGTCTACTGACGTAGCCTTTAATAGCTTTTAACGTTCCTTTTGTCAGTCAGCGTAGCTTGCCACTTGTACTTTCTTCTGATCTGATGTTTGTGAATACAGCGTTTGAATATCATCAGAGTCAAACAGCTTGGTGCATAGCATCTTCTGATCTTCTGACCTTGAAGTGCTTCTGAGCGTGATACCATCTTCTGAGCTTCAGTGCTTCTGATCTCATGTTCTTCTGATGCTTCCATAGACCCATGTTCTGATTCTGCTTCGACCATCTTCTGATGTCTTGCCAGACCATGTTCTGATGTTGCATGCTGAACCCTTGAGACAAAGCTTCTGAGCGCTGAATTATGCGTACTCTTTATATATTTCCTGAAAGGGAAATTGCATTGGATTAGAGTACCATATTATCTTAAGCAAAATTCATATTATTGTTATCATCAAAACTAAGATAATTGATCAGAACAAATCTTGTTCTAACAAGAAGGAGTATAAATCAAAAATTGAAGTGGGGAAGTTGGAGCAGTTTGAAAACTTCAAAAATTTGCAAATTCGCGCCGCGAGCATAAGTAACGCGCCGCGACGCCAAATAGAAACTTTTGCGCGGCGCGGTGGTCAAGGTGCGCGCCGCGGCATTGAAATAAAATTGGTTGTTATTAGAAACTGCTCACTTCCCCCTCATTCTTTGTTTTGAAAACTCTCTCCACTCTCCAGAGCGAAAATCGTAAATTTGCAGTTCTCACTCACTAATCTCATTCCTTCTCGTTCATTCTCACTTAATCTGCAGCAAGGTATGTATCTCCTCCCTTATTCTTATGTTCTCACCATTTAGATTCAAAGGCAACCCTAAAACTTTAAGAATCCGGAACACATAAAGGAAATTTTGAAAACCCTAGGGTAGATGACTTTGATCTGGTGTTCAATTGATATTTCATTGTGTGATTAAGGGGATTGGGAGCCACAGAAAAGGGCCCATTGCAGGCAAACCCTAAAAGTTACGCCGCAGCCGCGACTGGAAAAAAATTAGGGGGGGATTTTATTTCGACTTTATGATCCTAACACACTATCTGTTTCATTGTTATTTGTTGTGGTAATTGCAGATGAACCCTTCCAAGAGAGTACGCACCAAGTCAACAAGTTCTGGTCCTAGAGGAGCACGTGCTTCGACCGACCAGGCTAATCAATTCTTGGGTCGGGCTCAAGCAGACAGGTTCAAAGAATTGGGTTCCCGAACCATCTTAAATGAGAAGTTGGTTGCTACCCTAGGACAAGGAGGAGGACCTTTTGCTACTATGTGGGATTACCTTGAGCATAGGAACTGGCAACGTGTGTTTGAACCACACACGGTCATTGATTATGATATAGTGAAGGAATTCTACGTGAATGCTATCAAAACCACAGATGAATCAGTGGCCTACACATATCAGTCATTTGTGAGAGGAAAAACTGTGGCATTTGATAGAGATTCAATCAATGAATTTTTAGGAGAACCACTCCAATTGACAGAGCATGAGAGGTGTTTCTACAGGCAACATGTGTCTAACTGTGCTAACCTTGTGGACCAGATATCTGAAACAATGTGCATTCCAGGAAGAGGACCAGAACTTAGTCGGCAAGGAAATCCAACCAACTACAACAGGAAGGATCTGAGCATCCATGCGAGGGGCATTCTATCCGTGATCTTGTACAATATCAGGCCCAGGACGCATGTGACCACGGTTCCCCTAGATGTAGCTTTCTTAATAAGCGTCATCATGTCTGAGAATATTGTTGATGTCGCCTTCATTCTTTCGAATGAAATGCGCCGAGCAGCATTGAGTGACACACCGCATGGCATTAATGCCAAATGTGTGTTGCCCTTACCCGGTCTAATTATGGGATTATGCAAAGAGGCAGGGGTGGAATACTCAGGACAAGGGCACCATGTGATTAACACTTTTATTGATGATATTTTTATTGACAGGTTTTGTGCAAAGCCGTACTATAGGGATCAATCAGATGCCGCTGCTCAGGCTGGACCATCTGCCTCCGCAACACCACCTAATAGTGGTGCAACTACTTTTGACCCTCTAGTGGCCCATCACTACTATTCAGCAATGTTTGAGGCGAACAAGAGGTCCCAGATCTTCTTGCATGATGCTATGCAACAGCAGTACAGGAACCTTTCTGCTGCCCCTGAGGAGAGAACTTTCCCAACCCGGGAAAGTTATTTCACATACTGTGGTTGGCCGGAGACCAACCCTTTTCCTGTTGGGGGGATGCAGGTACAAGTGGTGCTGGGAATAATAACCCAGAGCAAGAGAATGAAGACATTGATGCCGATATTGATTCGATGTTTGTATGAGGTGATGTGAGAGAGGGGTGAGAATAGTTTATTTCTGATAACTGATGAGATGATGATACTTGCTGCTGTTTTATTTCTTTTTATGAGTATCTGACCTGTACTCTGGTGAACCTTAGGGTCACTATGACTTGTTTATTTCTTTGAAGTTTATGTTAAGCATTGCAATTAGTTGGTTTCTTTTCTGTTTATCTCGATTTAGAGTGAGTAGTCCCACAACAGAATGAAAATCTCAAGCAAAGTACCAACAATGGAGCAACATGCGTGAAAGCGGTAGTGAGTGAAGTAGTTTTTTTTCGAAAAATTTTTAGTTCACTTTCTTTTTCAATAAAGTGACAAAGCAGGTATGAATTTTCGAACTCAAACTCCTAATGTGTGCATGAAATTTAGGTTGTTAGTAAATACTTAACAGAAGTTCTTTATGGTACACTATTTTATTGGATCGGTTTAGCCTTAACCATTGTGAGGAAAGCCTTCCATTGTTTACTATATGCAGGAGACCATCAATTGTTTTGACTTGTTTGTATCATGCTAAACCGTTTGTCGCATCGTTTGTGGAAATCTGTGAAAGTGATTTAGGCACTTGTTTGGATCTGAGAGTTTCTTTAAGCCAATTCCAACGTAAAACTTATTTTTTTTTCTGTGAGAGTGTGATCCTTTGCTAACCATTCTTTGAGCCTGAGGTCAAGATAAGCATCATAATATGCACCAAGGAAAATACCTAGTGAGTTTTGATCTCAATAAAAAGTTTTGTTTCGAACCATCAACCATAAAATTTGGTGATGTGTTTTCTCTTTGACCTTTCTTAGAAAGTAGGGGAGCATTCACACAATCTAAGTACAGGTTGATCTCCAAGTTGGGGAGAATCACAATCCAAAGAAAAGTAAGTACAAGTGGTAATCGGTGAAGGACAAAAGAAATTCGTAGCTCGAGAAAAAATATATATATGAAAAAAAAAAGAACAACGTTTGAATCTAACAGTTGTTGAAAAAAAAAAGAGAAAAAGAAAAACCGAGCTACGAATGAGAAAAGATGACCAGGTGAGAAAGCGAAAGTTATAGAGAAGGAGGAATGAGTTATGATTCGGATGCTTCTCTAGATTAGGAACAATCCTTGATTATCTTCTTTTCTTTGAATCTAAACCACATTATAACCCTAGAAAGACCTTCTGATTCTCAGATTCCACAGGACTTGATGCTAACAATTTGGTGAACATATGATATGGATCCTTGTTGATTTAATTGTTTGGATGAGTGTTGAACCCCTCTGTTGTTCATCATACTTTTTGATGAGAGTGATTAGTGCTGATTCAATTACAATTGTGTAGTGTTTTGAACTTTTGGAGGTAATTTGCTTTCAAAATTTATTTCATGTGTATGTTCTAAGTTTGCAGGAAGAGGAGGAGTATTTGACTTGGTTACTGAATTGAACCACTTGAAAAACCTTTTTGAAAAACTTGTTGCATGACTGTCGGTATGTCTTGTTGGAGGTAAGTAATTTTGTTTAGGGCGAACAAAACTCTAAGTTGGGGAGAGTTTGTTAGGAGTGAATTAATGGTAAATTCATGTGTTAATATAAGTGATTTCTTTTCTAAATTCATGCAAATTGTGATAGATCCATAGGTTTTTAGTAAGAATTGAACTGAATAAGTTTAGTTCATGTGTAAAGCAAATCAAATCACTTGTGGGTACTATTGATGCAGGTTTGGAGCTGAAGAGGAGTTTTATAAGAACAAGAAGAGGAAAGAAAGCTAGAAGTCTCAAAGGCAAACAAAAAGAATAAGTTGAACAAGGGCGCGCCGCGGGAGTTCTAGTCGGCACCGCGAAAAAATCTCTGTTTCTGACCGCGCCGCGCTCATCCGATGCCGCGCCGCGGCCGCGACGTTTCAGGCCCAAAACTTATAAATAAAAGCCCTAGCTTCCAAGTAAAAAGGCAGATCTTTTGTGAGCGAAATTAGGAGAGCATTCTGAGTTTGAACCCGAGAACAACAATCGAAGGCCAAATCTTTACCAATTGAAGACATTCCGTTGATGAAGATGAATCCCTCTATTCATTCTTGTGTGTTCTTCATGTCTATGGAGAGCTAAATTCCCCTTGTTGAGTTTAAGGTAGTAGTTAACCTATGAATATACAATACCATTGATTCTTTCCTATGAACAATTGTTTGAATTTATTATCAATAAGAAACCTTGTTTTTATTTTAAATCATTGTGGAGTCTTTGATCGAAAGAAAAGATTCTAACTTTTGCCCTAGGTTACTATATTGATTCAATCTCAATTTGCAGAGATGGAATTGTGATTGGGTTTTCATAATTATCGTTCCTTATTACTATTATCGATATTGATATTTGGAGAGATCGAATCTCGTACCGGTAAAAGTTTATCTAATTTGATTTGCAGACATGGAATCATATTTGAGGATAAGTGAAGATAATAATTCGAATGATTGTTCAATTGTGAATTAATTAACCAATTGTATAGGAATAGGTTGATGAACCCAAAAGCTCAACATATCTCCTTAATCGTTAACAAACTTTCATCAATTGCATTTAAATTAATGTTTAGATTTGATAGCATTATAATTATAAAACAAATTCAACTACTTGTTCTCACTCAAAATAACTAACTGTAGAACGGCAGTGATATTAAACCAATCCCTGTGGATATGATATATACCGAAAATATTTACCCACAAATACTTTCAACACCTTGTAAGCGGGAGATAGAAGCGACACTGCATCTTGATGAGCATACGCACATGCCGCAATGACATGAGAGCATGGCATGGGAAAGGCTAGAACTTTCCGCAATCGCACCAACGAGGTGGCAGTAAAACCCTATACTCTTGTCTTGGCAGCCCCTCGTAGTGGTCAATCGTATCTTTGACAATGAACTTATGGTTATGGCGGTCAATTCTGGTAACAATATGGATTTTGGCTTTGACACTTTATTCCTTCATAAATTACATGCAGCTTTTGCTCCATAGTTGTCTTTATTGTAGCACTGTACTCCACTTCTCTCCTCTTTTTGCGAACAGCGAAGCCATCCTAAAATAGGTTGAATTCATCAAAGCAGCTACAGGGAGGTTTTGTATGCCTTTGAAGACCTCGTTCATTGATTCTACAAGATTCGTGGTCATGTGGCCCCATCGTTGTCCATTGTCATATGACCTCGTCCATTTCTCCACTAGAAGATTATCAACCCACCTCCCTGCATCAGGATTTGACAACCTGATCTTGTTGCGATAGTGTTTGAATGAAGGTTAAGTTAATGTATATCCAGCATTCACAAGAGTTTTCCGAAGAGCCCTGTCTTTTATCTCCCGCATGAAATTTTGTGCGATATGTCTAATGCAGTAGACATGAGTAGAAGGGGGGGTCATGATAGCCATTAGCATGATTGTTGTATGCACTCTCAATAGAAGTATGTCTGTCATAAATTACACAGAGACGAGATTGCGGAGCGACATTGAAGGATAGAAAAACACTTAGAAAGGGGGGGTTTGAATAAGTGTAGCTTTAAAACTTGTAAGATAAAAACAATTTGCACAATGATTTTTATCCTGGTTCGTTGTTAAATAAACTACTCCAATCCACCCCCTTGGAGTGATTTACCTCACCCGAGGATTTAATCCACTAATCACACGAGATTACAATGGTTTTCCACTTAGACAACTTCTAAGTCTTCTTGAGTATACTGATCACAACCTGATCACTCTAGGAACAATCTGCTTAGATACCCTCTAAGACTTTCTAGAGTATACTGATCAACAACCTGATCACTCTAGTTCTTACAACTTAATGTAAACAAATTCTAAGAGTTACAATGCTTCTTATAAATCTATTATCACAACTGTGATTTTCTCTTAAGTTTAACCTTGATCTCACTAAAGTATTACAACAGCAATATAGTGAGGTTGATGATGAAGTTTGAGAGCTTTTGATTTGAACAGCGTTTCAGCGTTTTTGCATAAGAGTCTTGTATTCAGAAATCGTAACTTAGCTTCTCATCAGAACTTCATATTTATAGGCGTTTGAGAAGATGACCGTTGGGAGCATTTAATGCTTTGCGTATTCCGTACAGCATTGCATTTAATGTTTCACACTTTTGTCAACTACCTCGAGCCTTGCTTTCACTGTGTCTACTGACATTTGCCTTTCATAGCTTTCAACGTTCCTTTTGTCAGTCAGCGTAGCCTGCCAGCTAGTACTTGCTTCTGATCTGATGTTTGTGTGAACAACGTTTGAATATCATCAGAGTCAAACAGCTTGGTGCAGAGCATCTTCTTGTCTTCTGACCTTGAAGAGCTTCTGAGCGTGATACCATGAGAACTTCAGTGCATCTGCTTCTGATCTCAAGTTCTTTTGATGCTTCCATAGACCCATGTTCTGATTCTTCTTGACCATCTTCTGATGTCTTGTCAGACCATGTTCTGATGTTGCATGCTGAACCTTCTGAGTCAGTGCTTCTTGCGCTGATTTTGTGCATACTCTTTATATAGTTCCTGAAATGGAAATTGCAAAGTATTAGAGTACCACATTATCTCATACAAAATTCATATACATTGTTATCATCAAAACTAAGAATATTGATCAGAACAAATCTTGTTCTAACAATCTCCCCCTTTTTGATGATGACAAAAACATATGTAAATGATATGAATTTGCAATCAGAATATCAGGCGGCTAAAGACAATTACACAGCTATAGCATAATCATATAAACATAGTGTGTGAATATGTCTCCCCCTGAGATTAACAATCTCCCCCTGAGATAAATAATCTCCCCCTGAAATAAATACTGGAAGAAATTTATAAATAAAGGACTTCCCTGAGTATTTTCCATTTCAGTTGAGACGATCACATATGCTTAGATCTTCAGAACATTCACAGATTCTGATTCTTGCTTCCATTAGACAGCTTCAGAGCTTGAATTTCTTCTTGAATCATTGCATGCTAGATTGTATCAGAACATTGTTGAATGTACCAGAGCATCATCAGAGCATCTCTACATCCTGAAATGTTACAGAACAAGCTAAATGACAACTGTCAGAGCATGAATGAGTCATAACATAAAATATGGATCAGAACATATAATATGTGTCAGAGCAAAAAGCAATAATGTTACAGAGCATATTTTAGAACTAAAAACATGCATCAGAACATATAAGGAATAAGAATGTGTTAGAGCATATTCTATCATCAGAATATCAGAACATTCTTCCTTCTTTGCTTCTGATCTTGAAGCTTTATAGCACTCAGCTTGCTTCAAATTCCCTGAGCTTGATTCCATACAGAATTGCATTTCCACATGTCTTTGCTTCTCATGTTGAGCTTTTAAGAAGATCTTCACTTCCTGCAAAACACTCAAAGACATAGAACTTGCAAGTTCTGTTAGAAATGTGGAGACTTTCTCCCAGTAACTGATAAAATAAATCAGATCATTTATCACATTTTCTCCCCCTTTTTGTCATAACATCAAAAAACATAAAAGATTCAGATGAAAAACAAATAATATGAGAGAAGAAAAGATAATATTCATTGAATTGCAGAAGGATAATTGTCAGAAGTACAAAAGAGAATGCATAGGAAGCAGATGCAAAAACAAAGAGAAACTACTAAGACACAAAGACTAAGACGACCCTAGCTTAGACATAATCTTGGCCAGCATGTCGTGAATCCCAGCATTGCTCTCAGTCTGCCTCTCCATGAAGGTGCGGAACTCAGCATTGGTAGTATCTTGCGCGTCCATGCGAGAAGATAGCTCAGCTTGGTTCTTCTGAATAACCTCTAAAGTCTTCACCAGAAGAGAGGGTTCACCAGAAGAAGCTTCACAACTTCTGTCCAGAGCGACAGCATTCTGAACCGCAGCTTCCATAATCAGATCATCATCTTAATTTTCCTCAACAGGAACAGATTCAGCAAGATGATCTTCAGCATCAGCTTCTTCCATAGAAGCATCTCCTTCATATTCTGCAGCAGGTAGATCAGAATCTCCATTCTCAAGAGCCTGAAGAATGGCAGCAAGATTCTTTGGTGCAGAAGGACCTTCAACTTCTGGTGGGTCAACAACTTCTGGAATGACCAAGTTAGGGTCTTTCTCATAAGGATTTTCCCTCAGAAAGTTGAACAAGGATTTGAAGTCTCCAGTCAGAACTGGATACTTAGGTCTCCATACCACCATTTCTCTGCAAGGATTATCCAGCAGCTCATCAACAAATATCTTCTCCTCAAGAACTCTCCTGTTTCTGATGGGATGATAATAGACACCATTATCAACCTCAAGAAGATAACCAGCATAACCAGGAGCAGCAACCACTAGTCTCTTCTGAACAGCCATAGCTCCAACTTGAAAATCCTGGCGAAAGCTTCTCCAAAGGTTTCTGGTTGAAACATCATCCAGCTCATTGAAGAAGGCATCTCTCAAGAGATCCAGCCTACTTACAACTTCATTTCTGAACATCTCCAGGTAAATATGAGGTTCAGGTTCAGGAGGTTTGAAGGTGAATTTGTAGTCTGGGTAGAGAAGGCAGTATGGGTTGGATTTTCTGGTAGGAAGGAGATGGGAAATAGAAGGTGGAGGTGATGTGGTTGAAGAAGATGGAATATCTGGGGAGATGGTTGATGAAGATGGTATATCAGTGGGGAGGATTGATGATGATGGGATATCAGAAGGTGTGGGAGGACAGATATTTAGTGGAGTGGGGTTTAAAACAGGTGTAGAAAGAGATGATGGAGGAGGATTTGGTATGGTAAAGGTATTTTGTGGTTCAGAGGTGTAGCGGTAAAAATGTGACTCGACGCGTTTTCACGCATTCGAAGTACAACAGAGTCGCCACCGAACTTTATTTATTCCGAGAAGGAAAGGGAAAATATCGATAAAACCCACTAATAAAAAGATGAAGGATAAGATGGTCGTCGCAACCAAATTCAGGTTCGGGAGTCGGTTAAGCAAGGGGAAGGTATTAGCACCCCTCACCTCCATCGTACTCGATGGGACCCATTTAGTTATTCTTGTGATCAATTGTTAGCTTATTATCTATTTGCATTATTTATTAGGTTGGAAAGAAGAAAGAAACAAAAAAATATTTTTTATTATTGTGCTCGCCAAGACATTTGTATCTTGTGCCTACGTATTCCCTAGTGCAATGGGAAAGTCAGAGCAATCGTAGTTCGGGCTAAAACGCCGAGTTTGTTGGTTGATTTTAGCGAGAGGTACTCGATCGCATTCAAACAATACTATGCGCACATGGGTAAGAGATTGTTTGCATCACTACAAGAATGGATGACTAAATCGCAGTTAAAACAGGATTTTGGCCATCATCGCATTCGAGTGGAAAACGTTCGATCTTCACATGTGGAAGTATAATTGCATTTGAATTTTGACTAAGTGTCTCGTTTTATAAAAAGTTTTAAAATTGGGAGGGTGTGAATAAATTTGAAGTTGTTTGTTAAGAGAAATCAAACATCTAAACAAAGGCTTAACGGCCATCGTCTAAATGCTCGAAAGAGAAAATTGTACAAGTACGTACAACCCCCTCGTAGGTGATGAAAAAGATTGATTTGAAGAGTTGAAAGACATTTAATTGGATCCAAGTATTTAAACAAAGGCTTAACGGCCATCGCTTAGAATACTCGAAAGAAGAACTCGCTAAAACAAGTTTTTTATGAAGTCTTTTAATGGAGTCTACGCGCTTAAACAATGGCTTAACGGCCATCGCTTAAACACTTGAAGAACAACTTGTATAAGTACGTACAAACTCTTCTTCATTATCCATTATAGACTAAATTTGATTTGATTAAAAGAAAAGCGTTTTTGTAAAAAAGAGTGAGTTAAATAAATTTTTAAGAAGTCTTCAATGGAGTTTAAACATCCAAACAAAGGCTTAACGGCCATCGCCTAAATGCTTAAAGAACAAATTGTACAAGTACGTACAAACTCTTCTTTCCATTATAGATAAAATGATTTAATTGTTTAAAAGAATGTATTTTGTAAAAAAAAGATGAATTAAATCGAGTTTTATGGAGCGTTTAATGGAATCCAAGTATTCGAATAAAAGCTTAACGGCCATCACCCAAATACTTTTAGGACAAATCGTACAAGTACGTACGAACCCTCCTTGATTCATCCATTAAAACTCAAAACTTGACTCGATTAAAAGCTATTTTTATATCATTTTTTAAAATATTTGAAAAGAAATTCTAAACATACATATAAAGTGAAGATATTTTTGGTATTTTCTATGAAAATAATAACTTTTAATTAAAAGGGAACTTTAAATCTAAAACAAAAATTTTGGTGTTTTGAAAATGTTTAAGAAAATAAATATTAAAAGATAAAAAAAACTACTTGGGTCAGTGGGGGTGTGACCCAGATGGGGGGTAAGGCCCAAGAACTAATAAAAAAAGACATAAAGAATAAAAATAATGGACCGGTCCGGGTCGGGTTAGTGTGACCCGGATCCAGCCATACTTCAAATCCTACTTGGTTTCCAACAAAACCCTAAATGAAAATAGGAGAGAGGCAGCGCCTCCTCCCCTCTCTCTCACACTCGTTCTTGTTCAGTTCCCAGAAACGAAAACAACAACAAAAAGAGATCCTCTCATCGCGATTCTCTCCCTCCCCCTGTTTGCGCGATCAACAACAACAACGAAATAGCACAACGGCAACAATCAAAGCAATAAAGTCCTTATCCCAAATGAAACCCTAAACCCCAATTTTATTACGATTCACAGTTACAGATACATGATACGAGTTCGATCGGAAATCAGAAAATATGAAATAGAAGAACTCAGGTACATTACATTTTGGCTTCCCCTTGATCTTCTTCGATCAACTTCTGCTTTCTTTGCTCTTCGATTCTGTTTCGTCTTTCTCTTCCGAGTATGTTGTGTTTTGACTCATGCTGCTGCTATTGAGACTATTGTATGTGTGTTACTGTTTGGGGTAGTTTTGTGAGTGTTGTAGAGAGTATGTATGAAGGAGGGGTTTGTGAGTATCACGGTTTTGTGTGAAGGTTGTGTTGTGAAGTCTCCGTTTTTTTGTGCAGAAATTCGAAGGTTATAGAGTGAGGTTTAGTGTGTACGGAATGAGGATGTATGCAGGGTATTGAGTTAGGTTATTGAGTTAGGTTTGAAGGGATGAGTTGAGTGAGTATTGAGGGTATGTTGTTTGAGAGTGTGAGGGAGTGTTGTGGCTGTTTTTCTCCTCCCCTTGCTGTTGTGATGAGTACATGTTTATATAGGCTGAGATTAGGGTTTTAGATGTAGAATTGGGGGGAAAATGGTATGAAGATTTGAACAATTGAAGTAACTGTTTTTGTTGCTTTTTGATGCAGGGACTTGTCTTGCCATTTTTGTGCAAGTTTTGGACAGTTATGTGCAGCAGCAAGAAGCAGGTTTCTTGGAGTGTTATGGCATGGTGGAGAGGTAGCAGCATGGCATAGCAGGGACACGTGAAGACAAGAAATTTGTATTATTTTGGTCTTTTCCGCTGATGCAAATACACTGATGTAAATGCAAATGCAAATTGATGCAAAAAAACACTTTGGGCTGTAACTTAATAATTTTTGGTACATCTTTGTAAATTGGAGTTTTTTTGGACTGATTTATTGGACGAAAAGAATGAATATCTTAATGAAATAGATTTTAAAATAAATAAATAAATGGTTAATGACAATTGAATTATTTTAATTCTATTTCCATTCAAATTTAAATTAGTATTAATAATTAAAATATGATTTTAATTAATAATTCCAATTCAAAAATGTCTTGAAATAAAAATATAAAACAATGTGAAACAAAAATCAACTAGAGATGCAAAAGTTTTTTTTTTTCGACTTTAAATAAAAAGTCAATTTTTCGTTAAATATACAAAGACGCGATAGTTAAACGATGAATGTATGCAAAGTATGAATGTGACAAACCAGAGATGAATAAAATATCTGGGTCAAAAATTGGGGTATGACAGATGCCCCTATTTAATTATCTTGAGCCAGGCGTCTATGGCGAAAAGTAATTAAATACCAGAAGACCCAAATTTTTGTCCTTCTTATGCAGATGAAATGCAATGCATGGACTCTTTTTTCTTGAATGCAATATGATACGAGACATATGTTGAATTTTGCGGGGAATCAGGCGCCACAAGAGACAAACTATCAGTGGAATGTGGCATCCAAGAATAGCACTGGACAAAAACAAGGACCAATATCAGCCAGTGTACTGAGGAAGGCAAAGGAGAACATTAACATCAGCTAATGTACTGATGAACAAAAGGATATATATTATCAGCTAATGTACTGACTAAAGACGAAAAGGATACACGACTCAAATTAATGTACCGAAGAGGGAAAAAAGGATGATATCATCAGTTAATGTACTGAAGATGTGAAACAAATCGACCTGCATCAGTCAATGTACTGATGAGGGAAACAAGAGGGAACTGTTATCGGCTAATGTACTGACGAAAATGACTCTTATACCAGCTAATGTACTGATAGGGAAGGAGGAAATAGACCAACGTCAGTTAATGTACTGACGAAGATAGGTCTTATACCAGCTAGTGTACTGATAAGGATGAAATAACTATGACCAATCATCAGCTAATGTACTGATGAAGGGAAATAGGAGACAGCTGACATCAGCTAATGTGCTGATGAAAGTCTTACATTAGCTATTGTACCAATGAGGGGCAACAAAAGTGCGTATTGTCAGTTAATGTACTGATGATAGCAACAAAGGGTGATTAACATCAGCTAATGTACTGATGAACATAATAGAGAGTTAACATTATCAGCTAATGTACTGATGAATGTAAGGCGAAACTACCTTGGTAAATGCCAAGTTAGTTGGACTTAGATCTCGATGTGAGATGTTGATAACAACGGGACCTAAAAAGAATATAAATGAGCATGAATTCTGTTTCGATGCATGATAATGAATTTTCTATGCATGATGAATGATCATTGCAATGCAATTGGTTATGACAACTGAGTTAGACTCTTTTGTGAGACAAGATTGGAACTCTGGTTCCTCAACACAGGAACACTGCCAACTCTGTTATGCTTAAACATGGTTTTGTCACATTGATGATCCTCTTGGGAAGGACTGATAAATTGTTTGGAGATCGCTGAAAGAGACTTCCCCTGACTAGTTGGATCGTTGCTTCAGTTCTTGAAATAAATGTTGGGAATGCTTGCCCCAGTATAAGTCTTGAACAACAGGATCTTGAAGTAACATGCCCCTGATAAGATCACTGATCAAGTTTCTCGACTGTTTGAACTTCCTTGAAAGATGAGTACTTGCATGCAAATAAAATGTTCATTCAAGAATAATAATTTTAATGCGATGTTCAAAGCGTATTTTGAAATCAAAATCAATGTAGGAATGATATTATTGTAAAGCAAATGAGACAAAGGATCAAACACAATGGTATAGACATTCAAAGTGATGGATAAAGCAAAAGGTATGGTAAAACAAACAATTTGCAAAGATCTTTAGGAGTCAGGTTAATGCAACCTTGTTGTAGTATGCTTTTCAAAATAAACCTTGCTTCAATTAGGTCTTTTGAAGGTTGTAACGTGGCTTGGTTCACGGTTTCTGAAACAAAAGATATAGGCTCAAAGTATATTTGTACCCACCCCATTCTTTGTGATGATCTCCAATCCTACGCTCAGTTAATTTCAAATTATGCATTCAGGTTCCAAGAGGTTTTTGGACTTGCACCTATGATAATGATGATGGTTTAAGGACCAAGGGAATCTTTGAGATGGCAGTCACCTCTTCCTTTTAATAGTCACAACGCTTTATTGTTGTTCAAGGAAATTATTGACTTCTCTTTTTTGCTTTATATCCCTAACTTTTGCCTGAACTGTTTCTTTTTGAGATTACAGTCAGCGGGATGCCCCAGTTTTGCCTAAGTCTCCTTCGTAGGTTTTGACTTAGCGGGCTTTTTCTTTATCATTGAATTTTTTTTTTTGTTGTTATTGGAAAGATAGTAACTGCCTTGATAATGATTGATGATAACCATCTAGGTCACCATTGATTGAAACCCTTATTGGAAGATGTACTTAATGATTATCTTGAAATTGGATGCATAAGCAAATTAACTGAGAACTACCCTGCCCCAGGTTAAAATTGCGGGTTTTTTCGTCTAAAAAGAAACTCCAACTTCAAAGGCTCAGAGGGGTTGACAAGGGATTAACTTCCTTATTTCTCCAGTATTTGGGGATTGAAACAATGCCTTTACATCATCAGCAAAGTTTTATTTGAAAGCATATAATTCAACAATTTTGGGTATTTTGTTTTCATCATCCTCCCTCCAATCTTTGCATAAAGAAAAAGAACAAGAGATATATTTTCGTTGTTTTTTTTTTTAAAGATAAAGTATAAAGATAAACACAATAAATGTAAATGAATTGATTCAAATATGTAATGCTCATTTCATTAAAATTAACATTCAAGAATAAACAAAATTCAAATGCAGTACACAAGATAAAACAAGGAAATTGTAAACAGAACGAAACAAGGCCTAGTGACTAATCAGTGACAAGAAGGAGCTATCCTGTCTGAAACACTAGTAACTTGTCATTCTTGGCCCAGTTGATTTGATCTTTTTCTTGTTTAAGCATTTCCATAGTTTACTGAAACATAATTCCAGTCCAAAGTGTTGAGGAACCAGTTTGACAGTGGACAAACAAGTGTGAAGACGAAGACAGATGATATGAATTGACAACTTGAATGTATGAATATGGATGCATGAAATTTTTGTTATTTTTATGCAAAGATGTATGCCATGTTATGTAATGTATGGTTTACATGTAATGAAATTCAAATCATATGGAGCATAAACATTTTGATTTTTCAGCACAAAGTGGCACACAATAGGATAGTTCTAAGGTTCTTTCCAACAAGGTTCTAGACACGGTTCTCAGAGTTACGAGCTACTTTTGAAAACTTGATCATCTAGCAAATAACTTCCCACACAACCATGTTTTCAAATGAAGCCTATTCTGAGTGTGGTTTTCGCACTTACACACGGTAATAGTTACGTTACGCAAGTTGGGTGCGAAACCACCATTTCCTAAAAAGTCATGGTTTAGGGTTTTTCTAAAGGTCCCTAAAGTTAACGATCCAAATTGAAAACATCATCGCTCAAGTAAATAACTTACTTAACCAAAGACATCCTCTCAAAGGACCTACTCTAGGCGGGGCATTAGTACCTCCCACTTGACACTACGTCAAGCAAGTTTAATACTAAACCACCATCTTATCTTATGTGTTTCTTGAGCTCGGGTGTAGAGCTTTGCCCATAAAGTGCCAAAAATCAAGATATTCCAACCATATAATAAGAAATCACACAATAAAGGAAATAAATAAGCAAATAAATAAAGCTAACAATAATACAAGAAAAACTAAACTAGGGTTGACTCTCTTAGGTAGTCCCCAGCAGAGTCGCCACTTTCTGTAGCGGTAAAAATGTGACTCGACGCGTTTTCACACATTCGAAGTACAACAGAGTCGCCACCGAACTTTATTTATTCCAAAAGGAGAGGGAAAATATCGATAAAACCCACTAATAAAAAGATGAAGGATAAGATGGTCGTCGCAACCAAATTCAGGTTCGAGAGTCGGTTAAGCAAGGGGAAGGTATTAGCACCCCTCACCTCCATCGTACTCGATGGGACCCATTTAGTTATTCTTGTGATCAATTGTTAGCTTATTATCTATTTGCATTATTTATTAGGTTGGAAAGAAGAAAGAAACAAAAAAATATTTTTTATTATTGTGCTCGCCAAGACATTTGTATCTTGTGCCTACGTATTCCCTAGTGCAATGGGAAAGTCAGAGCAATCGTAGTTCGGGCTAAAACGCCGAGTTTGTTGGTTGATTTTAGCGAGAGGTACTCGATCGCATTCAAACAATACTATGCGCACATGGGTAAGAGATTGTTTGCATCACTACAAGAATGGATGACTAAATCGCAGTTAAAACAGGATTTTGGCCATCATCGCATTCGAGTGGAAAACGTTCGATCTTCACATGTGGAAGTATAATTGCATTTGAATTTTGACTAAGTGTCTCGTTTTATAAAAAGTTTTAAAATTGGGAGGGTGTGAATAAATTTGAAGTTGTTTGTTAAGAGAAATCAAACATCTAAACAAAGGCTTAACGGCCATCGTCTAAATGCTTGAAAGAGAAAATTGTACAAGTACGTACAACCCCCTCGTAGGTGATGAAAAAGATTGATTTAAAGAGTTGAAAGACATTTAATTGGATCCAAGTATTTAAACAAAGGCTTAACGGCCATCGCTTAGAATACTCGAAAGAAGAACTCGCTAAAACAAGTTTTTTATGAAGTCTTTTAATGGAGTCTACGCGCTTAAACAATGGCTTAACGGCCATCGCTTAAACACTTGAAGAACAACTTGTATAAGTACGTACAAACTCTTCTTCATTATCCATTATAGACTAAATTTGATTTGATTAAAAGAAAAGCGTTTTTGTAAAAAAGAGTGAGTTAAATAAATTTTTAAGAAGTCTTCAATGGAGTTTAAACATCCAAACAAAGGCTTAACGGCCATCGCCTAAATGCTTAAAGAACAAATTGTACAAGTACGTACAAACTCTTCTTTCCATTATAGATAAAATGATTTAATTGTTTAAAAGAATGTATTTTGTAAAAAAAAGATGAATTAAATCGAGTTTTATGGAGCGTTTAATGGAATCCAAGTATTCGAATAAAAGCTTAACGGCCATCACCCAAATACTTTTAGGACAAATCGTACAAGTACGTACGAACCCTCCTTGATTCATCCATTAAAACTCAAAACTTGACTCGATTAAAAGCTATTTTTATATCATTTTTTAAAATATTTGAAAAGAAATTCTAAACATACATATAAAGTGAAGATATTTTTGGTATTTTCTATGAAAATAATAACTTTTAATTAAAAGGGAACTTTAAATCTAAAACAAAAATTTTGGTGTTTTGAAAATGTTTAAGAAAATAAATATTAAAAGATAAAAAAAACTACTTGGGTCAGTGGGGGTGTGACCCAGATGGGGGGTAAGGCCCAAGAACTAATAAAAAAAGACATAAAGAATAAAAAAAATGGACCGGTCCGGGTCAGGTTAGTGTGACCCGGATCCAGCCATACTTCAAATCCTACTTGGTTTCCAACAAAACCCTAAATGAAAATAGGAGAGAGGCAGCGCCTCCTCCCCTCTCTCTCACACTCGTTCTTGTTCAGTTCCCAGAAACGAAAACAACAACAAAAAGAGATCCTCTCATCGCGATTCTCTCCCTCCCCCGGTTTGCGCGATCAACAACAACAACGAAATAGCACAACGGCAACAATCAAAGCAATAAAGTCCTTATCCCAAATGAAACCCTAAACCCCAATTTTATTACGATTCACAGTTACAGATACATGATACGAGTTCGATCGGAAATCAGAAAATATGAAATAGAAGAACTCAGGTACATTACATTTTGGCTTCCCCTTGATCTTCTTCGATCAACTTCTGCTTTCTTTGCTCTTCGATTCTGTTTCGTCTTTCTCTTCCGAGTATGTTGTGTTTTGACTCGTGCTGCTGCTATTGAGACTATTGTATGTGTGTTACTGTTTGGGGTAGTTTTGTGAGTGTTGTAGAGAGTATGTATGAAGGAGGGGTTTGTGAGTATCACGGTTTTGTGTGAAGGTTGTGTTGTGAAGTCTCCGTTTTTTTGTGCAGAAATTCGAAGGTTATAGAGTGAGGTTTAGTGTGTACGGAATGAGGATGTATGCAGGGTATTGAGTTAGGTTATTGAGTTAGGTTTGAAGGGATGAGTTGAGTGAGTATTGAGGGTATGTTGTTTGAGAGTGTGAGGGAGTGTTGTGGCTGTTTTTCTCCTCCCCTTGCTGTTGTGATGAGTACATGTTTATATAGGCTGAGATTAGGGTTTTAGATGTAGAATTGGGGGGAAAATGGTATGAAGATTTGAACAATTGAAGTAACTGTTTTTGTTGCTTTTTGATGCAGGGACTTGTCTTGCCATTTTTGTGCAAGTTTTGGACAGTTATGTGCAGCAGCAAGAAGCAGGTTTCTTGGAGTGTTATGGCATGGTGGAGAGGTAGCAGCATGGCATAGCAGGGACACGTGAAGACAAGAAATTTGTATTATTTTGGTCTTTTCCGCTGATGCAAATACACTGATGTAAATGCAAATGCAAATTGATGCAAAAAAACACTTTGGGCTGTAACTTAATAATTTTTGGTACATCTTTGTAAATTGGAGTTTTTTTGGACTGATTTATTGGACGAAAAGAATGAATATCTTAATGAAATAGATTTTAAAATAAATAAATAAATGGTTAATGACAATTGAATTATTTTAATTCTATTTCCATTCAAATTTAAATTAGTATTAATAATTAAAATATGATTTTAATTAATAATTCCAATTCAAAAATGTCTTGAAATAAAAATATAAAACAATGTGAAACAAAAATCAACTAGAGATGCAAAAGTTTTTTTTTTTCGACTTTAAATAAAAAGTCAATTTTTCGTTAAATATACAAAGACGCGATAGTTAAACGATGAATGTATGCAAAGTATGAATGTGACAAACCAGAGATGAATAAAATATCTGGGTCAAAAATTGGGGTATGACAGATGCTATATTTCCCCAGCAGAGTCGCCACTTTCTGTAGCGGTAAAAATGTGACTCGACGCGTTTTCACACATTCGAAGTACAACAGAGTCGCCACCGAACTTTATTTATTCCAAAAGGAGAGGGAAAATATCGATAAAACCCACAGATAAAAAGAAAACGGATAAGATGGTTATCGTAACCAAATTAGGGTTCGGGAGTCGGTTAAGCAAGGGGAAGGTATTAGCACCCCTCACCTCCATCGTACTCGATGGGACCCATTTAGTTATTCTTGTGATTGTTAGCTTATTATCTACTTGTGTTATTCATTAGGTTGGAAAGAAGGAAGAAACAAAAAAAAAAGTGTTTTATTATTGTGCTCGCCAAGACATTTGTATCTTGTGCCTACGTATTCCCTAGTGCAATGGGAAAGTCAGAGCAATCGTAGTTCGGGCGAAGAACCACGAAATGTTTTGTTGATTGATTTTAGCGAGAGGTACTCGATCGCTTTCAAATGGAAATACTACGCGCACATGGATATGATATCACTACAAGAATGGATAACTAAATCAAGATAAGACATGATTCCGGCCATCATCGCATTCGAGTGGAAGATGTTAGATCTTCACATGTGGAAGTATGTTCGTATTGAAATTGAATAAGTGTCTCGTTTTATGAAAAAGTGTTTTTAGTATGTAAAAGGGTGTGAATGAATTGAAAGTTTGTTTGTTAGAAGAAGTCAAACATTTAAACAAAGGCTTAACGGCCATCGCCTAAATGTTTGAAAGAGAAAATTGTACAAGTACGTACAACCTCCTCGTAGGTGATGAAGATGATTTGATGAGTTGAAAGACATTTAATTGGATCCAAGTATTTAAACAAAAGCTTAACGGCCATCGCTTAAGATACTTGAAAGAGTGTTTGTTAAATTGATTTTTATAAAGTCTTTAATGGAGTTTAAACATTCGAACAATGGCTTAACGGCCATCGCCTAAATGTTTAAAGAACAAATTGTACAAGTACGTACAAACTCTTCTTTCCATTATAGATAAAATGATTTGAATGTTAAAAGAAAAGCGTTTTTTGTAAAAAAAAGGTGAATTAAATCGAGTTTGAAAGAGTCTTTAATGGAGTCTAAACATCCAAACAAAGGCTTAACGGCCATCGCCTAAATGTTTAAGAACAATTTGTATAGGTACGTACAAACCCTTCTTCTCCAATTAAAACTCAAGACTCGATTCAATTAATTAAAAAAAAGGCTATTTTTGTATCATTTTGAAGTATTTTGGTAAATCGTATACATACAAAGTGAAGATATTTTTTTGGTTTTTTTAATGAACTAGTAAATAATATAAATAATAAACATTTTTAATGATTTTAAAGAAAAAAGAAATCTAACTTTAAAAAAAACTTATCATTT
The DNA here is from genome assembly GCF_029867415.1 of Vicia villosa. Taxonomy (NCBI): domain Eukaryota; kingdom Viridiplantae; phylum Streptophyta; class Magnoliopsida; order Fabales; family Fabaceae; genus Vicia; species Vicia villosa. Next base: position 76,348,440 of record NC_081185.1, on the reverse strand, counting down.
TGTCTATATAAAAAAGAAAAGAGATATTAACTTAAAATAAAAAAGAAAAATAAAAGAGGAGATATTAGTATATAAAAAAAATAAAGAAAAGAACAAATGGGCCCATGGGGGTGTTAAAAGAGTCAAATAGGGTTTAGGCCCAATAATATTAACATGACAAAAAAAGAAGAAGAATAAACTAAAAAAATGGACCGGGTCGGGTCAGTGTGACCCGGATCCGTCTCCCATTCTGAGTGTAGTTGGGTTTTAAAAAAACCTAAACTACAGAGGCTGCAGCGCCTCTTTCTGTATCGTCCATGGTTTCCAGACGTGAAAGAGAAAATTCTCATCCCTCCTCTTAATGTTCGTCTCTCACTCTCGGAACAAATCGAAAAGAAACGGAGCTTCTCTCTCGATCAATCTCGCACTCTCTCTGCTCTCATCGATTTCGGCTTCGAAAACACAAAAACAACAACACCCTAGCCTATCGATCTCTCAATCTCGCGCGAACAACCAACAAGATAACATAAATCAGAAATGATCAAGCGACACTTCTCTTAATCCCAGTCAATTCCTAAACCCCCAGTGATTTCACTATGATTCAGAATCTCAGATTACATATTACAATGAAAAATCAAGAGCAGAATTTGAAAGAATACATTGAAAACATCAGATACGCTATATCTCAGTTTCGTCTTTACCTTCTTTCGATCCACCCTTCTCCGACTTGCACGTGCCCCTGCTTCTGTATGTGCTAGTTGTGCGTGTTTGAGTGAATGTTAGGGTGTTGCAGTTGATGTGTCTTGAATCTGAGGTCGTATGAAGGTGAGGCTATGAAGTTTGAGTGTGAGGTTATTGTTTGTGAGTGATGGTAAAGATGAATGGTTGAGGTTAGATTTCGTGGGGTTGGAGGTTAACGGTTTCAGTCCGGATTTGAGTGGTTGAGTGAAGTGTGGTTGATTGTGAAGAATGCTGAGTGAGTGCTTGTGTTGACTCGTGTTTGAGGAGGAAGTTATGTGTGTTGAAGGTTTGTGTGGTAAGGTTTAGAAGTTGAATGTTGTGTCGGGTAAAGGAATATGAAGAGTTTGTGAGTTTGGCAGAGATTGAGTTTGTGGCTGCCCCCCCTTGTCTTTGTAGCTAAGTCCCTTTTATAGCCTGAAATTAGGGTTTGAATCTCCCCCTTGAGATGAAAATTGGAGGGAATATGGAGAGATTTTGAACAAATTTATGTTAACTGATTCTTTGCTTTTTTGTTGCAGGATTTGTTATGCCTAATTGGTGAAATTCTTGGACAGATTGTGCACAGCAAGAAGCAGGTTTGGCTGCTAGTGAGTGGAGCAGCATAGTGGACCGTGAGCAGCGTGCAGGGACAGCACTTTAGGCAGAGTATTTGGACTCATTATGTGGTTGGAGAAAGATGCAGAGCAGCAACATGAAGAAGGACCGTTTTTTTGTTTGACTTTGAATCACTTGGCCAAAAAATAATAACAATAAATATAATAATAATAATATATAAACTAAAAAAGTTAAAAATAAATAATGAAAATAAATTTAATCTAAATAAATTTAAACTAAAAAAAGTAAAAATAATATAAAAGCTAAAAAATTATCTTAATTAATAAAAAGTATTAAAACTAAAATTAATCTAAATTACATTTAAAAATGCTATTAAAACTAAAAAAATTATTCTAAATTAAATCCTAGACTAAAAATAAAATAGTATTAAAACTAAGATTAGTCTAAAGCTATATTTTATTTAATTGAATGTAACCGAAGATTAAACCATGTAAAAATGCAAAATGAAATCTATTTTTGCGGACTTTAGTAAAAGTCTATTTTCTTTCAAAATATGCGAAGACGTGACGATTAAACTATGGATGCACACGAAATATGAATGTGATAATATCGAAATGAACGAAATTGGTAGGTCAAAAATTGGGGTGCGACAAGAGGGAGGAGGTTGGGTAGAAGATTGAGGTTCAGAAGGAGGTGGTCGATATACTTGCCTGGAGAAGTTACCAGTTCTTATAGCTTCAAAAGAGTCTACTTTAAGAGGGTCATAAGTGACCTTCTGCTTTTTAGCTTCTCTAGCAGCTTCTTCTGCAGCCTTTCTCTTCAGCTTTGCTTCTTGCTTCCTCTGAGCCTTCTTCTGGAGATCAGCTTGAGAAGGAAGCACTCTTCCACGAATCCATGCAGGATCAACAGAAGATTGAGTTCTAACAGAAGCTTCCAAGTAACGCTTAACAGCCTTGTGAAGTTCTGCTTGGAACAATGTAGCAAAGCCTTCTACAGGAGTTCTCCTAGACATAATATCTGGGAAGCTTGAAGGAGCAGAAGTTACATCTCTGATAAGTTGCATCCTTAACAGATCAACACCATTGAAGATAGGACCTTGAATAATTCCAAAGAACCTAGGTGTTCCTATAGTCCTTAGGGAGTCCATCAAATTGCTTTTAATCAGAATATCTGAGATCATTCTGGCGAAAGGAATAGTGTTTCTTTGAAGATGAGGGTACTTCTCACGTTCTTCATCCCTTGACTCTTCAATAGCCAACTTCAGATTCTGAAAGAGAATGTTGGATATGTTGAGTTCAATTCTTCTTCCAATGCAGAAGAGAGTGTATTTGTGATCTGGACTGATGTAAGAGGAGGAGAACGATTGCTTTCTGTGATGGAGAGAACCCAGAATAATTTCAGCCCACACTTGATAAAACGCCCTCAATGTACCGGTTTTGTGTGATTCAATACCAGTAGCAAGTGAGATTTGTTTTTCAACCTGTAGCCAGTTAACTCTACCAGGAAGAGGACCAGTGCATCCTTCTTCATCCTTCAGGTTGTACAGTTTCTGATCAGTTTCTCAGTTATCACAACTTCATGCCCTAGCACAAAGGAGATGATAGCAGTTGAAGTAACGGTTGCATGAGCCCAGAAGTCTTTTACCAGAGTTGGATAAATTGGTCCAACCAATCTACCAAGATAACTTGACCAGCCTTGTTCCAAGATTCTTGCATCAGGATGAAAACCATTTGCTTTCATATTTCAAAATCCACAGCAAACTCACAGAGAACTTCCAATTCTTCAGTAGGAATGGAGCAGGTTTTCAACGGAGCAAAATTACGCTTGCTCATAACCAGTTGAGTGGATGATACTTCTGTTTGGCTTGCAAAGCTTGATGAAGGATTCATGGTGAAATTCTTGGTTTCAGAATAAAGCTAGGGTTCGTGCAATGAATGCAAAGAGAGAGACAATGAATAGAGAGAGAGAGAGAGAGAGAGAGAGAGAGAGAGAGCGAAAAAGATGAAATGAAGATGAAGCGGGTATTTAAAAGATGAATAAAAGAAAATAATAAATGCAGTATGGTTTAATGAAATAAAAAAACATGACATCAATATGCATTTAATGAGAAATGACGTTAGGAGAGATAAAGTGACGAAGTGAAATGATTTGCACAGTTACCTAGGGCGGCGTCTCCTCAACTGCATGCATGCTTGTCCAGAAATAGTAAACACGTGTTTGTTTTCTGGAAAGACTAGTGACAACTGTTTTGCTTTGAAAGAGCTTCTCAATCAACTTAGATAGTGAAACGTTAGTAATAACAGAATCAGAACTTCTGATTGATCATTATCAGAACTTCTTATAAACACATAATCCTAACACATTACAGAGTATACCCATACATAAGATCTTCTCACCTTCTCATTCTGGGCATAAATCCATACTGATATTTTTCAGAATGAACTTAAACCTATCTTCAGCAAGGGGTTTTGTAAAGATATCAGCCCATTGATGGTCTGTATCCACAAAGTTTAAAGAGAGAACACCCTTCTGAACATAGTCCCTAATGAAGTGATGTTTAATCTCAATATGTTTAGCTTTGGAATGTAAGATAGGATTCTTAGATAAACATATGGCAGAAGTATTGTCACAGAAGATAGGAATGTTACTCTCAAATATTTGATAATCTTCTAACTGACTCTTCATCCAGAGCATTTGTGTGCTACAACCAGCAGCAACAACATATTCTGCTTCTGTTGTTGAGAGGGAAATGGTAGCTTGCTTCTTGCTGTACCAGGAGATCAAATGACTTCCTAGAAATTGACAACTTCCAGAAGTACTTTTCCTTTCAATTCTATCTCCAGCATAGTCAGCATCACAGAATCCTACTAAGTTGTATTCTTTAGATCTTCTGTAGACTAAACCAACATTAGTAGTACCTTTCAGATACCTCGGAATTCTCTTAACAGCAGTTAAGTGAGATTCTCTAGGATCTGATTGGAATCTGGCACACAAACAGACACTGAATAGAATATCAGGTCTAGAAGCAGTAAGATATAAGAGAGATCCAATCATACCTCTGTAGAGCTTCTGATCTACCTTCTTACTTACCTCATCCTTACCTAGAACACACGTTGGATGCATAGGAGTTTTGGCTTCTTTGCTTTCAGAAAGATTAAACTTCTTCAGAAGTTCCTTCACATACTTCGTTTGATGAACATAAGTTCCATCAGAAGTTTGATTGATTTGAATCCCAAGAAAGTACTTGAGTTCACCCATCATACTCATTTCAAATTCAGCCTGCATAGACTTAGCAAACTCCTTTCCAAGTGAAGCATTAGATGTATCAACATAAATTTGACAAATTAAGATGTCCTTCTTAGATGTTTTACAGAAGAGATTCGTATCCACCTGTCCTCTAGTGAAACCATTGTCTAGAAGGAAAGAACTTAATCTTTCATACCAAGCTCTAGGAGCTTGCTTCAATCCATACAATGATTTCTTAAGCTTGAAAACATGTTTTGGAGACTTAGAGTCTTCAAAACCAGGAGGTTGGTGAACATAGACTTCCTCATCTATATAACCATTTAAGAAGGCACTCTTAACATCCATCTGATACAGAGTGATGTTGTGCTGAGTGGCAAAGGAAATTAATAAACAAATAGATTCTAACCTGGCCACTAGTGCAAAGGTTTCTCTATAGTCAATCCCTTCTTGCTGACTATATCCCTGAGCCACCTGTCTGGCTTTGTTTCTTACCACTTCTTCCTTCTCACTGAGCTTGTTTCTGAAAACCCACTTTGTACCAATGATGTTGAATCCTTTTGGTCTAGGAACAAGATCCCATACATCATTTCTTGTAAACTGATTAAGTTCTTCTTGCATGGCAATTATCCAGTCTTGATCTTCTAGAGCTTGATCAACAGAAGTTAGCTCAATCAAAGAAACAAGACCTAATTGGCATTCTGCATTGTTCTTAAGGAATGCTCTTGTTCTGATATGATCATCTTTCTTCCCAAGGATCACATCTTCTGAGTGAGCTGAAGTGAGTCTAGAAGATCTTCTGACTGTTGGTTCTTCAGAAATTCTGAGATTCTCTAAAGATGCAGCAACTTGATCTTCTGATTCTTTGCTTCTGAGATTTTCAGCTTCTGAAACTTTGCTTCTTGGTTCTACGGCTTCTGATATATCAATATCTATATCTGCAAAATTCTCAAACTACTTTGGCTTTTCAAGACCAAGCTTATCATCAAATCTGATATTGATTGATTCTTCTACAACCAATGTTTCAGTATTGTATACTTTGTAGCCTTTAGAGCGTTCAGAATATCCAAGAAGGAAACATTTTTGTGCCTTAGAATCAAACTTACCAAGATGATCTTTAGTATTTAGAATGAACAAACACATCCAAAAGGATGAAAATATGAAATGTTGGGCTTTCTGTTCTTCCACAATTCATAAGGAGTCTTATTTAGAATAGGTCTTATAGATATTCTATTCTGAATATAACATGCAGTGTTTATTGCTTCTGCCCATAAGTGCTTAGCCATATTGGTTTCATTGATCATGGTTCTGGCCATTTCTTGTAGAGTCCTATTCTTTCGCTCTACAACTCCATTTTGCTGTGGAGTTCTAGGGCAAGAGAAATCATGGGCAATACCATTTTCTTTGAAGAACTCCTCAAAGAATCTGTTCTCAAATTCACCACCATGATCACTTCTGACCTTTATGATTTTTCACTCCTTCTCAGATTGAATCTGAGTGCAGAATTCAAAGAACACTGAATGAGACTCATCCTTGTGTTTTAAGAACTTTACCCATGTCCAACGGCTATAATCATCTACGATGACTAATCCATATTTCTTCCCTCTGACAGATGCTGTTTTGACTGGTCCAAACAGATCAATGTGCAGAAGTTCTAACGGCCTTGAGGAAGAGACAACATTCTTAGATTTGAATGCAGGTCTGGAGAACTTGCCCTTCTGACATGCTTCACAAAGAGCATCTGATTTGTATTTCAGATTTGGGAGTCCTCTGACCAGATTTAGTTTGTTAATCTGAGAAATCTTTCTCAAACTAGCATGTCCTAATCTTTTGTGCCAGACCCATTGCTCTTCAGAAACAGACATAAGGCAAGCCACCTTCTGCTTCTCAAGATCTGAAAGATCAATCTTATATATGTTGTTCTTTCTCTTGCCTGTAAATAGGATTGAGCCATCCTTCTGACTTACAGCCTTGCAAGACTTTTGATTGAAGATTATGTCATAACCATTGTCACTTAATTGACTTATGGACAATAAGTTATGCGCTAATCCTTCTACAAGAAGTACATTAGTTATGGAAGGAGAGTTACCAATACTTATGGTTCCAGAACCAATAATTTTTCCTTTCTGATCTCATCCAAACTTGACTTCTCCACCAAACTTAAGCACCAGGTCTTGGAACATAGACCTTCTTCCCGTCATGTGTCGCGAGCACCCAGAGTCCAGGTACCATGACATTTTGTGCTTTGTCTTCTTTGCTGCTAAGGATATCTGCAACAGAAATTATCTTCTCCTTAGGTACCCACAATTTCTTGGGTCCTTTCTTGTTAGTTTTCCTCAAGTTCTGATTGAACTTGGGTTTAGCATTATAAGTAACAGGAGGAACAGCATGATATTCTTTAGGTTTGGCAGCATGATATCTTTTAGGTTGTGTCACATGCTTCTTGGTGTGTGTAGTGTGAAAACTTTGTGCATGTGAAGTGAGCCTAATATCATGTGAGTGGCCATATTTGAACTGATCATACAATGGCTTGTATGTGATTTTCAAATCATCAACAGGTTCAAATTTATGTGAGGTATCACCCTCATAGCCAAAACCAAACCTTTTGTTTCCAGAAACACCATATATCATAGAAGCAAGATGACTTCTGCCAATACTTGTAGATAGGAACTTTCTGAAGCTCGAGTCATATTCTTTCAGAATATGATTGAGACTAGGAATGGATTTTTCTGATTCAGAAGGAGATCCACTATCTTTGGATAATTTTAAAACTTTTTCCTTCAGTTCAGAATTTTCCACTTCCAGCTTCTTAGTTTCAAATTCAAATTGCTTTTTCAGCTTTTTGTATTTGATACTAAGATGAGCCTTGAGTTCCAGAAGTTCAGTTAAACTGGAAACTAACTCTTCTCTAGATAGTTCAGAAAATACCTCTTCAGAATATGATTCTGATGTAGATTCTAATCCATCATCTACTGTGGACATTAGTGCAAGGTTTGCTTGCTCTCCTTCAGAGTCTGATTCTGATTCTGATTCAGAATCATCCCATGTTACCATATGACCTTTCTTCTTATGAAACTTCTTCTTCGAATTCTCCTTCTGAAGTTTTGGACATTCACTCTTGAAGTGTCCAGGCTCATTGCACTCATAGTAGACGACCTTCTTCTTGTCAGATCTTCTGCCACCAGAAGATTCTCCTCGTTCAAACTTCTTTGAACTTCTGAAGCTTTTGAACTTCCTTTGCTTGCTCTTCCAGAGTTGGTTTACCCTTCTGGAGATCATGGACAGTTTATCTTCTTCTTCTGATTCTGATTCTTCAGAATCTACTTCTTCAGCCTGAAAAGCGTTAGTGCATTTTTTATAATTAGCTTTTAATGCAATAGACTTACCTTTCTTCTGAGGCTCATTTGCATCCAGCTCTATCTCATGGCTTCTTAAGGCACTGATTAGCTCTTCCAAAGAGACTTCATTCAGATTCTTTGCTATCTTGAATGCAGTCACCATTGGACCCCATCTTCTGGGCAAGCTTCTGATGATCTTCTTTACATGATCAGCCTTGGTGTAGCCTTTGTCCAGAACTCTTAATCCAGTAGTTAGCGTTTGAAATCTTGAGAACATCTTCTCAATATTTTCATCATCCTCCATCTTGAAGGCTTCATATTTCTGGATTAGAGCAAGAGCTTTGGTCTCCTTGACTTGAGCATTTCCTTCATGGGTCATTTTCAATGACTCATATATATCATAGGCAGTTTCCCTGTTAGATATGTTCTCATACTCAGCATGAGAGATAACATTCAGCAAAATAGTCCTACATTTATGATGATTTTTGAAAAGCTTCTTTTGATCATCATTCATTTCTTGTCTTGTAAGCCTTACGCCAGTAGCGTTCACTGGATGTTTGTCACCATCTAGACCAAGGAAGTAACTTTCAAGTTTATCTTTCCAGTATTCAAAGTTTTCACCATCAAATACTGGCGGTCTAGTATAACCATTGTTACCATTTCCATTGTATTGCTCAGCTGAGCCAGATGTAGATGTAGATGAAGGTGGTGGAGTCTCAACCATCTTGACTTAATGTTTTTCTCTTCCTGAATCTTTTCTAAACACAGTTAAGTGCTTGCACCTTAGAACCGGCGCTCTGATGCCAATTGAAGGATAGAAAAACACTTAGAAATGGGGGGTTTGAATAAGTGTAGCTTTAAAACTTGTAAGATAAAAAAATTTTGCACAATGATTTTTATCCTGGTTCGTTGTTAACTAAACTACTCCAGTCCACCCCCTTGGAGTGATTTACCTCACCTGAGGATTTAATCCACTAATCACACGAGATTACAATAGTTTTCCACTTAGACAACTTCTAAGTCTTCTAGAGTATACTGATCACAACATGATCACTCTAGGAACAATCTGCTTAGATACCCTCTAAGACTTTCTAGAGTATACTGATCAACAACCTGATCACTCTAGTTCTTACAACTTAATGTAAACAAATTCTAAGAGTTACAATGCTTCTTATAAAGCTATTATCACAACTGTGATTTTCTCTTAAGTTTAAGCTTGATCTCACTAAAGTATTACAACAGCAATATAGTGAGGTTGATGATGAAGTTTGAGAGCTTTTGAGTTGAACAGTGTTTCAGCGTTTTTGCATAAGAGTCTTGTATTCAGAAATTGTAACTTAGCTTCTCATCAGAACTTCATATTTATAAGCGTTTAAGAAGATGACCGTTGGGAGCATTTAATGCTTTGCGTATTCCGTACAGCATTGCATTTAATGTTTCACTCTTTTGTCAACTACCTCGAGCCTTGCTTTCACTGTGTCTACTGACATTTGCCTTTCATAGCTTTCAACGTTCCTTTTGTCAGTCAGCGTAGCCTGCCAGCTAGTACTTGCTTCTGATCTGATGTTTGTGTGAACAACGTTTGAATATCATCAGAGTCAAACAGCTTGGTGCAGAGCATCTTCTTGTCTTCTGACCTTGAAGAGCTTCTGAGCGTGATACCATGAGAACTTCAGTGCATCTGCTTCTGATCTCAAGTTCTTCTGATGCTTCCATAGACCCATGTTCTGATTCTGCTTGACCATCTTCTGATGTCTTGCCAGACCATGTTCTGATGTTGCATACTGAACCTTCTGAGTCAGTGCTTCTTGCGCTGATTTTGTGCATACTCTTTATATAATTCCTGAAATGGAAATTGCAAAGTATTAGAGTACCACATTATCTCATACAAAATTCATATACATTGTTATCATCAAAACTAAGAATATTGATCAGAACAAATCTTGTTCTAACAGACATGTCTTCGGAGATTCTTGAGAAAGAAACTACAACCTCCACTAGACTCTCCTTCCACTAGAGCGAACACAATTGGGAAAATGTTGTTGTTGCCATCTTGTGTGACTGCCATCAGTAGCGTCATTTTCCCATATGCGATAAAGTAAGTATATAATAGTCTTTCAAATATCTCACTTTATAGTAAATAGCTGTCATTAATTTGCATTATTTCTATTTGCTTTAGATTTTGTGTACGTGGGATTGATTACAGCAAGAATCCTAGACGCAACATGAGCCTCTATTGCAATCATTTGGATCACCTTAGACCAAATGATGTATTACCGCTAAACTCGATTTTTATAAATAATTTACTTTTAAAGTTATAAATCTTAATATAATTTTTTTGTAGCTCATTTAGAGACCATATTTGGGATTGGACCATCAATCCAACCCCGAAGATGCAACTATTTGGACTGCAGAAACTGCGATCATTTGGTTCAACGTCGTGGAGATGCACCACAGTGACCGGGTCAAAATGCAGTTCGGCATGCATTAGGAAATCCTGGCCAACCCAATATGTTTGGACATATGGCATCTTCAGAGTATCGATGCCCAATGGCCTTACGCTTTCAATTTGAAGTTTTTGCCATTGACAAATTAACGGACTCGGATTGGCGAAAAAAAACTATAGATTATCTAGAGAGTCCCACTGGAAATACTGACAGAAGAACGAGGTACATAGCGCTAAGTTATATACATATGGGAAATGAGTTGTTCAAGAAAACCCTTAAGGGAGTATTGTTGAAATATCTTGGGGAAACTGAGGCTTACTTGGTCGTATCTGAGGTTCATGGTGGAAGTTGTGGAGCGCACCAAGCTGGCCACAAAATGAAATGATTGTTATTTTAACAAGGGGTCTATTGGCCAAGTATGTTGAAATATTGTATAGGGTTTGCAAAGGGATGCCAAGAATATCAAAGGCATGCAGACATTCAACATGCACCAACAAGTGAATTGCATGTTATCATTAAGTCTTGGCCTTTTCAAGGATGGGCGTTGGATATCTTTGGTAAGATTCGACTAGAATCATCGAAACAACAAAAGTTCATTTTAGTGGGGATAGATTATTTTACGAAGTGGATAGAAGTTGTACCAATGGTAAGTAAAGATCAAGAGACCGTGATTGAGTTTATTCAAAAACATATTATATACAGGTTTGGAATTCCTGAAACCATTACCACAGATCAAGGGCCGGTATTTACTGGTCGGAAGATGCAAGAGTTCATATCTAAAATAGGTTTTAAGTTGGTAACCTCCACACCTTACTATGCCCAAGAAAATGGGCAAGTCGAGGCATCTAACAAAATTATAATTGGGCTTATTAAAATTATGATTAAGTTTATTCATGACTGATGATGTCAGTAGCCTGGAGTGACAGTCAAAAATTTCAAGCAAGCGAAAAAGGCTTAGTTTCTCAATCGACCAGGGGCGAAAATCGAAAAACTGGGCTTTTGGGGGACAATTTGTTAACTAGGAAATTCTCAATTTCAACTAAGGTTTGTGAAGAGGACCTACAAAGGCCAAACGAAGGATTGTTGACAGGAAAAAGACATGAGGAGTCGACAGGAACGGCGGAGTCGGAAGGGAAAAGTTTCAAAAGGAACTGGTCAGGTCGACCGAGCAAGCAAAAGGGCTTGGGAAGTTTTTATAAAATATTAAAGTAATGGAGATAGAGTACATGAATAAGCAGTTATAGAATGTGGAAAAGTGGCACAATGCATTTCTGCATGGACGAAGACGTGGCAGACGGAGATTGGTCAAGATAGAATAGTGGTTATATTTTATTTGTCTATATAAGTAGATGCAAATTTCATTTTCAAGGGTCGCATTTACATTCAAAAGCAATTTACAGTTTACTTTAATCTTTTATGAGTTTTTATTTTTCTTTGTCACCCATTTCGTTCTATTTCATTTTCTTGTTTTTATCTTAGTTTAACTCAAATACTATAATTCAACCTAACAACCTTGCAAACTTAACACTAAGTCTAGGATTATTGTAGCTTATCCTGCAAGTTAACTTTATAAAGAGACTAGAGATTGTTTGTCAAAAATATGTGCATACATATCTAAGATCTCTTCTCTTAGTATTTGTGGTGACATCTTTAGTAACTCAAGCAGTAAACTTGTGGGAAGTTTCTCCAATTTCATTGAAATGGAAATGCACTTTGTTCTACATTCATTGGAGCAATGATGACCGTGGAGATTGCTGCTAAGAATAAATGGTCGCATTTTTTGCTTGAATCCGCCCGCTTGCTGGTAGTTCAAGCTCTTTCTAAGCACAACTTTGTCCCTTAACACCTTAAGAATAGAGGGCTACACTGCATCAAAATAACTCAATCAATACAATTTACGGAATGTCAAAAAAAAAAAAAAAAGAAAATGCATGTGCTGACAAGTAGGGATGTCAACAGGTCGGGTCGGCTGCGGATTTTGCACTATCCAAACCCGCATCCGAAATCGGCACCCGAACCCGAACCCAAACTCAAAGACTATTCGGGTGAAAAAATAGCACTCACGCCCACACCTGTTGGGTTCGAGTTTTTTCACTCAAACCCGAACCCGCGGCAAAATATATAAAATATAATTTTCCTACATCTTTCCATAATATATATATATATATACATACACACACACACATATATATATATATATATATATATATATATATATATATATATATATATATATATATATATATATATATATATATATATATATATATATATATATATATATATATATATATATATATATATATATATATATATATATATATATATATATATATATATATATATATAGTTTTGATGTAGTTTATTTTATTTTTAATTTTTATTTTAAACTTTTATTTTTCCTTTTATGTTAATTATTTTATAAATAATTAATATTAAACAAAGATACTTTTATGTTTTTAAAAGAGTTTAATAAATATGCATTAACAAAAATTTTTTTTACACTATCTTGAGGATATCTCATATCTTAATCCACTCCGTAATAGTCTTAATCATTTAGCAAAATTTTATTTTTATCCTTCATTTTCGGAGGTGTATTTTCGAAAATATCTTTTTGTTGATTTTACATTGAATTGTTCTGTAAATACATCTACGGAACCATTTAAATAACATTAAATAAAAGTTTCGTAGATGCATATACAGAACAATTCTACGTTAAATAAAAAAATGACTTCCAGAAATACACTTCAAAAAATAGAGATATTTTTGAAAACGCACATCTTATGCCATAGGATCAATGTTTTAAAACCCGGATTGACCCGGCCGGTTGAACCGGTTCAACCTTGAGTCATTGTCTAATCTGGTTCGATTTGGACCAATAAACGGTTAGTTTTATAAAATTGGGATAAAATTGCTTCAAACACAAAAAACCAAAATAACAAATCAGGACCGATTTTGGTGAACCAGAAGGTTAAAAAAATCAAAGATAATTTTTTATGTTTTACTTCATAAAATTTCTTTGTTTAAATCTAAAAAATTAATTATAGCAAACATTTAAAATTATATAGATAAAAAGTAAATAATAAAATTGAAAGACACAGGACAATGTAAATGTAATAAAAAGAGAAGAAATAATGTAATGTTTGTGGACATGGGATAACGATGTTGGTCTTTAAAGAGATGTAAAAATCATACTGAGGAAGGAGTTATGGCTTTGAGTTAAGCAATTAGGACAAATATATTGGTCTTTAACTAATTTTATGATTTGTTATTGGGTCTTACATTCATTCTTATTTTGTAAGCTTATTTATCAGTATCATATTTATTTGAGAATTTTATTTTACAAATTATGATATAAATTAATTTTATTAAAATATTTAATAATATTTTTATTTTTTTAGTTTGAATTTAATATAGATGAACCATAACCCGCATATTTTAACGGTTTTCTCTCCGATTAGATTTTTAAAATAGTGACCGAATGAGAAAACCTCTTAATAATATATTATTTTATTTTATCATATAATAATGATAATTGATTGACAATTTAAATCAAATTAGTTGGTTGAGGTGGATATTAGTATCAGCGGTTGTTATACTCGTACTCTCTCCTCTTCTCCTCACGCCTCGAAAAGAACCCAACGCAACAAAATCCAATGACTTCACTCTCCAGCACCACCTCTCTCGCCCCTCCTCTTCCACCACCCACAATCTCCCGTCGCAGAACCACTTCAATTCGCGCACAATCCATCTCCCTACCCGATCCGCACCCAAACCACAATCCTCCTCAACCTTCTTCAATCACCGGAGTAGACAAACTCCGCCACACAACAATGGCAGTGACGGACGAACGGACGAAGAGAATAGCGAAGGAAGTGGAGAAGATGAAATCCAAGGAAGCAAAGGAGAGAAAGGAGATGACGAATAGGAAGGTAGCGTCGCAGAAAGCCGTGTCGGTTATACTTCGTAGAGAGGCCACGAAGGCGATTATTGATAAGAGAAGGAAGAAAGGTCCGGTTAATTCTAAGAAGCTTTTGCCTAGAACTGTGCTTGAAGCGTTGAATGAAAGGATTGCGGCTTTGCGTTGGGAGTCTGCTCTCAAGGTCTATTTATTTGCTTTATTTTATTATTTTTTGATGAATTATTGAATGTGATTACTTATGTGGAGTTTCGATAAGTTTGCTTTGAGGTATTTGGGAGAAATGGATTTATGGTTGTATTTTTGTATTGAGCGGTTAAAATTCAACACGCGAATAAAGTAAGTGCAGTAGTGTGTGGTAAGACTAAACAGGATTAAATTAGAAATGCTATTATTAGATAGAGTTTTGGGATAGCACCTATAGTAGAAAAAAATGGTGGAAAATGGACTTGGGTATTTTGGGCATGTAGTGAGAATGTAGTGAGAAGACATGTAGATTTTGTGCTAAGGAGAGTAGATCGGATGGAGAGAAGTCAAACAACTAGAGGAAGACTTAGAAAAACTATAAGAGAAGTTATTCAGAAAGATCTCGAGATTAATGATTTTGATAGAAGTATGGTCCTTGATAGAACATTAGTGAGATAATGCTTGGTTGTTGTTGTTATTTGTATGGTTGGTTTTGGTCTATGAAGAGCACGCCTATATCACAATGACACATAGTAACTAGCAACCAGTGACACATGGTTAATGAACTCCTCTTAAGAACGGGTCATTCTGAAAGAAAAACGAGTTTGAATATGGGTGGAACAATTATTGGCTAGGCTGTACTTACTTCCTGATTTCCATATTACCAAGGTCCATTTCCCTTAACACCAAACACAACATAGGAACTAGCAATAATTTAAGAAAATATAAGTGTGTCAGACATTGAATACGCCTTCAATATGTAGTGTTGTTGTTACATAGGTTTCGGTTTATTTTATGGCAATATGAGTCTGATATGAGTTTTTGTTTCTTTGTTTGTTTATTTGATTAGTTGATTATGGAATAGAGTTCCATTGGGTTGGTTTTGGTTTTGAGTTCATCGATGGATCTAATCCAATGCAAAGCTGATAATCAAAACAATGGAAACCAAAAAAACTTTCTCTTATTGTAAGGTAAAGAAAGCTCCCACTTTTAAGCACATGTACAGTCTATATCTCATCCAATGATAGACTCTTAACAGCTATGTTGAAAAACCGATCCAATACAAACTGAATCAACTATACTTCTATATACATGTATTGAATATCAGTTGGATGCCTAGCACAGTCCTTTGAAGAAATATTTGTTATGTATTTGTTGTTTGAAATTTTTCAGTAGTCATCAGCTTACAATTTGTATGTGAGTTATTTATATATTGTGGTATTTTTTCTGCATGTCAGTCTAGTCAAGAGAATGCACATGGGACGCGGCGTTAAATTTGTTTGAATTTTGAGTCTTAGGGATCATTTGTGTTACCTTGGAATTCTGTGCTTGTAACTTTTGCGGTTGACTTATTTGATAGTTTTTTCAGACAAACATAATTTATAGTTAAATTCAAATTCATATGGGTTCTGTTGTTGGGTTTAGCTGTGGTAACTGGTAATATAAGTTTGCTGTTTGTTCTGCAGCATTAAATTGTGTACCATGTTAATTTTTTCTTGGGAACATGGGAAAGCGAAAGTTAGAATAAATGGATGAGTGGCTTTGATTGACTATGATAATCTTTGATTTGATTGAGTTTTGATTAAATTTTGGGGAAATAATTATTTAGATGGATGGGAATGGAAATTAGTTAGCTAATTCACAAAAGAGAGAGAATCATAATTCAACTGCAGTTCAATCCGATTGACCTATGGACCCTTATAGTTAGGCCTAACCTTTTATAGGTCCAATCCAATGTGCAATTGTTTAAATATTGGTTATTTATTGAAGAAGCTCATCTATTTATAGTGTTGTCTTAGTATGTATAGAGATGTGGAAAGAAAAAGTGACCTAGAAAAAGTGAAGTGATGTGGTTCTAATGTTAGGTTTTAAGGAAGCATATTTGCACAAAAGATACATATTAAAGAAATAAAATGGTACTGTAATTGAAAAATGTAGCAACAAAATGAAGACTCGAAGAGTTAAATTGATCGAGAACGTTTTATCTTTCTGCTGTTTAACTTTAAGAATTTATTGTACTGTGAAAGACGCCATTTTGGATCCTGTTTGCAAGTATTAAAACATAATAAAATTAGTTTTAAAACAGTGGTCTGAAATTTGAAGCTGCGCTCTTTTTTTCTCTCATACACACATACACTTGTGAAACTGTTTAGTTTACAGGAAGACTTGATATCATATCGAAGCGTGTTCTCATGGTTTCAGGTTTTTGAATTACTGCGCGAACAGCTTTGGTACAGACCTTACGAAGGTGTATACATCAAGTTAATAGTCATGCTTGGAAAATGTAAGCAACCTGATAAAGCTTTTGAACTCTTTCAAGCTATGGTTGATGAAGGTTGTGTTTTGGACTGTGAATCATACACTGCATTGTTAGCTGCCTACGGTAGGAGTGGTCTCTTGGATAAAGCTTTTTCTCTTCTTGAGGAAATGAAGAGTACACCTGGTTGTAAGCCTGATGTCCAGACTTATTCAATCCTCATAAAATCGTGCTTGCAGATTTCTGCCTTTGACAAAGTTCAGAGTCTTTTATCTGATATGGCCACTCTTGGTATCAAGCCAAACACAGTCACCTACAATACCCTTATTGATGCTTATGGGAAGGCAAAAAGGTATAATGTTAACCTTTCTTTCTTTATCTTGTGAAAGTACTACATGCGCAATCTAGTTGTTGACTGAAGTTGAAAAATTCATTTTATCAGCTACCTACTTTTCCAACACATCACTACTCAGTCCTGGATTGTCGCCGATAAACTTGTGAAAAATTGTTCATATTTTGTTGTTTGTTTGTATTTTTATTCTTTTTGCAACCTGCTGCAGCATAACTCAATAGCGTATTTGCATGTCTGTAATATAATTTTATGCTCTTAAAAGGTTTTCAGAAATGGAATCTACAATTTTGGAAATGCTTGCTGAACAAGATTGTCAACCTGATGTATGGACCATGAATTCAACAATCAGGGCCTTTGGCAACCTAGGGCAGATAGAAACAATGGAGAAGTGTTATGAAAAGTTTCAAGCATCTGGAATCCAACCAAATGTTCAAACCTTCAACATTTTCTTGGATTCCTACGGCAAAGCCCGTGATTTCACAAAAATGAGTGCTGTAATGGAATATATGCAGAAATATCATTATTCTTGGACAATTGTGACCTACAATATTGTAATTGATGCTTTTGGAAAGGCCGGGGATCTCAAACAGATGGAGTATTTGTTTAGACTAATGCGGTCAGAGAGAATAAAACCTAGTTGTGTCACACTGTGTTCACTTGTGAGGGCTTATGCACATGCAGGTAAGCCTGAAAAAGTTGGCGGTGTCCTGCGTTTTGTTGATAATTCAGATGTAACACTGGACACTGTATTCTTCAATTGCTTGGTGGATGCTTATATGAGATTAGATTGTTTGGATGAGATGAAGGGAGTGCTTGAGATCATGGAACATAAAGGTTGTAAGCCCGATTTCTTAACTTATAGAACAATGATTAAAGCTTATTCATCTAAAGGTATGCATAGTCATGTAAAGGAGCTTAAAGAGCTCCTTGCAACAGTGAAGAAACCTCCTTTAGAAAGAAATAAACCTGACTTTTGATGAGAAGATCTACTGATATTTTTGCTTCAATATGTTTGGCTTTTTATGATCTGTTTATTTGTGCATATGTTCAATATATCTAGTGTAGTTGAGTTTGTTTTATTTTTCTTCCTTAGTTTTATAGTTAGTCAGTTTAGGAGGAAAAAGACAGAAGAAAATAGGAGCAGGAAAAATGAGAATAAAAGCGTAAAATCACTATTTTGAGAGAGGGAGGTAAATAGAAAGAAAGTAAAAGGAAATAGGAATGATATAGGTGTAGGGTCAAATTTCTTTACTCTGGCCTTACAGGAAACATGGAATTCAAAATGTCGATAGTACTATTTTCGATCTCATTACCATACTTGTCTCTTATTTTTTGCTGGGTTTATTTGATGTTCCTTTTAAATGCAGGGGCATTGTTTCTGATGAGCACATAGAGCAATATGCTCCGACTAATATTTTTGTAGACATAAGGGTTATCTTTATTCTGGATGATTCAAAATTGTTTTACTAGTTCTTGGAAAGGAAGGTTCCAACTTCTTGAAGACTTCTCTGATTCGTAAATAGAGTAGATTTTTGGACTCTTAACACATGATTTGTCATATTCACATCATTGAGAAGATCCCTAGCAATTTTCTGTTTTATTTATGGCAATTTTTAGTTTTATTTTTGTTTTGGATTAAAAGTTCATTAGGATGTCTTTAAGTTCATTAGGGTTTTTTTTTTTTTTTTTTATTTAAAGACCTTTGGCATGGCCATAAGGATTGTCTTTTATTATAATAGAATCTAAAGTTTTTTTTATTCTTGTTGGACTCCAGAGTTTATCTGACAGTTTTTGCGCTTGTAATTCTATGTTTTATTCTAGGTTTACGCTTGCAATCTTATTCTATATTCTAGGTTTAGCGCTTGCTATTCCTTTAGGGCTTCCGACTACTTCAGCTGGCATCAGAGCAGGTTTCTCCTGTTCTCTTCGTAGCTTGACAACTATGGCGGATCAACCAGAGCAGATTTTTAGGGAATTATCGAGGCTTTTACCGCGACTCTAATTACTTTGACTGAACAGATGACGAATTTAGCAAATCAGGTGAAGAACGCCAACAACAACGGGAATCTGCGAAGAGACGGGAGAGGAGAACATGTTAGGGGTGGAAAATTTCGGATAATCCATTTTCCATTCTACATCCATCATCTAGAATGGATCAAACAATGCATCACACAGGGACAACAAAATTATCAGGCCTATAGAAGTCATCTCCTATTATTAATTTCTTTTCTCGAATAAAAGTTTTGAGTTTACACACCTTGCAGAAAAGCTCTATACCTTGTAAACTTGAGAGCAACATTCCTAAACTAGAGAAATTGGAGATAATTTCTGTTAAAGAGACAAGGTTCTAAATTGTCAAAGGGGCGACAAAGAATACTATAGTAAATTATGTGAGGGCAAGGAAGCGTTTCAATGATGTCAAAACGTGTACTTCAAGTTTGGAAGTGAATCTAATCGACAAGACAAAGAAGGGAGCATGAAGGATCTCAAAATTGGCATTTTTGGAAGTTTGTGATGTATAGGTAGACCTACACAGGGTTCAGGTCGACTCACAGTTCAAGAAATGGTATTTTTTTATGTTTGACAAACTCAGGTCGACCTATAACTTGTTCAGGTCGACGTATGGTCTTTTGATGAAGCTTCGGGGAACGCTCATGTCGACCCATAGGTCGACGCATTCTGGAAGTCATGATGGGGAAGTATGCGTCGACGCACAACCCTGTTTAGGTCGACGCATGGCACATTGAGTGAGCCACAAGTTTGCTCAGGTCGATCCATAGGTCAACGCATAGATTGCCAAGCCTTCTTTGTTGCAGCCACAAGTTTGCTCAGGTCGACCCTCTCAGTTGTTCAGGTCGACCTGTCGCTGCGAAAAATTGATTTTTGTTGTTCACTTATTGCTTTAGCTTTGGATAACTCATATAAGGTTCTTTGGTTATTTCATTTGGTTACAACAAGAAAAGTGAAGTAGATACACAAGGTTCTTATCATCTTCAACCTGTCATTCATCCATTGACAACTACACATAACAATTTTTGTCAATCAAGGTGAAGAGCGTGTGTTGATAACGTCCGACGGTAGATTGAGTTCTTGTTCGGGTTAAGAGATTGTGGGGTTTTCTTGAATAAAACATGAGGGTTTTGTCCTCCAAGATCATTGCGAATTGGGGGGTTTTGTCGATTCTTCACTTCATCAATATTCAGTTGTGCTTAAGTGATTAAGGAATCAAGGGTTCGCTCAACAAGGTAGCAACAATCGGAGGATAGAGAAGGAAGAATCGGGGTCACGATCTTGGAATTAAATCAGCAGAGCAGAGGCTTTAAGAATCGAATTTGGTTCTCAACAAGGTAGCTACAACCGGAGATTTATCAAAGATCGGTGGCATACTTGGTTCAACTCGAATCAAGGGGAGAGAAGATTAGTGTATCAATTTTCTGCAATTGTAGTAGGTTGTTGGTAACATTTTTTCTCTTGTAAACACTTTGCAATTCAATACCATATATCCTAATTCTAAGTTTAGAATTAAGGGCAGACGTACCCTACGCGAGGACGACAAGGGGAACTGCCTAAACAAATCGTGTGTTGCTTTTCTTTATCGCACTTTATTTTCATTCAGCATAATTTGTGTTGTTGTGTGCTGTTAAAATTTGGTGATATTTTGCACACCAAGTGTTTGACAAAATATCAAACGCACAAATTATTATCGTAATTTCTAAACAGTTAATTGGAAGTAAGTAACACTAAAGTGACACGAGTAAGCACATTGATACATCAAAAGCATTAATTCTCTTTTCATTGATCACTTGGTTTAGCATATCAGGTTTTTCAATAACTGATCGTTCTTAGACGATTCAAAATCCGGGGTGCTTTCGTTTGAAAAATAAAAAGTGCTAAAAGTAAAACAAAGGATCTATTCAACCCTCCTTCTAGATCCGTCACATCGTCTAACAAGTGGAATCACGAGCGCCGGTTTATCTAGTGCTTCACATATAACTTTTTAGAAAATGGAGAACGATCCAAAAGGGGCATACAATAGAGCGCCTGTTTTCACCGGTGAAAACTATAGTTACTGGAAAGACTGTATGCGTGTGAATATCAATTCCGTTGATAGAAAAATATGGAAAGTCATCCTCGAAGGTCCTATGGAAATAACCATAACCAATAAGGCTGGCGTTACCATACCAAAAACGAAAGTACAATGGGATGAAATAGATGAAAAGAATTATGTCTATGATTGGAAAACTAGAAACATGATTATAGCTTCCCTAGGGGTTGATGAGTAATTCGCGTGTCACATTGCAAAACTGCTAAGGCAATATGGGATGCGTTGCAAATCGCCCATGAGGGAACTAATGATGTCAAACTAGCTAGAATCAATACTTTAACACAAGAGTTTGATCTCTTTCACATGAAGGAAGGGGAAACCATTGCGGAAATGCAAAAGAGATTTTCTCATATTATCAATCGCTTACACACTCTAGGATAGGGATGTCAACTTGCCTCCGTTAGCGGGGATCCCCGTGGGGATTCTCCGGTTGGGGCCCCAAAGACAGGGAATTTTATCCCCGTGGGGACGGGGATGGGGAGCAAAGTCTCCCTGAATGCACTTCGGGGACGGGGGTGGCGTAAATATCCCCTGCCCCGTGGAGTCCCCGCCCCGCCTAAAATACCATAATGTCATTAATTTATATGTAATTTTAAAATATTATGTAAGTTTATTTGTCATTTCATATAATTAATCTTATACACAAATTTAAAATATAAATGTATTTTTAGTAAAAGAGTGAAAACTAAAAGATTATTTCAATTTTTTTGTTGGAAATTTTGGTGGTCATAACACTCAATATTTTAGATTAAATATTATTAAAACAATATATTTATCACAAGGGAATAATTTCTAAATTTCTTGTGGTTAGTTTTTGAAGCTTTTACTATTAATTTGGTTTAAAATAATAAATAAAAAATCATGTTTATGGATCCCCATGAACCTTGGGGATCCGTGGGGACCCGCGGGGATGTGGATGGGGGACAAAACCCCCCCGTAGCGGGGATCCGAAGCGGGGATGGGGAATAGATTTGAGGGCGGGGATTGTAATGGAAATGTATCCCCCGGCCCCGCCCCGCCCCATTGACATCCCTACTCTAGGACATATTACTCCCAATATTGTTGCTACTAATAAAGTTTTGAGATGTCTTAGTAGGAAATGGCAACTGAAGGTCACGACAATCAAGGAAGCCAACGATCTTACTACTTTGGATCTTACGACTCTATTTGGAAAGCTTGAAGAACATGAGCAAGATCTCATGAATCTAAACAAGCATGAAAAGAAAGAAAAGTTAAAAGACACTGAAAAGAAGTCAATCACGTTAAAGGCTTCAAGCTCAAACTCACCCACCAAGGATTCGTGTGAAAGTGACTCTAGTGATGAAGGTGAAAGTTCGGATGAAGATATGAGTTTGTTTGTAAGAAAGTACAATTGGTATCTTCATAAGAATGAAATCAAACACTCAGACAACAACCTTGTCGACTATAGACGTCAAGCCAAGACTAACAAACAAGATGATAGTAAGAAATCCCAAGTCAAAGGATCATGCTACAATTGTGGTAAGCCCGATCACTACAAGTCGGAATGTCCATCGCTCAAGAAAGACAAGGCCAAGAATAAGTTCCAAAAGAAATCAACAAAATCTAGGAGGGCTTACATTTCCTAGGAAAGTGATAGTGATTCTTCTAGCAAAGAAGATTCAAGTGATGAAGAGGAGATGGTCAATCTATGTTTTATGGCACATCAAAAGAAGAAAAAGAATGTAAGTCACCTCAAATATAATAATGTTGATAAAATATTTTATTCTGAATTACAAAAAGTCTTTGACAATCTACATCAAGAAGCCAAGGAAGCTTTCAAACACTTGGCTTCAAATAAGAAAATCTTTTCATACCTTGAGAAAAAGGTTTCTGATTCTAAAAGGAATTAGAAAATCCTAAGGATTCTATGATAGAGGATATCAAAGGCAAGAGCGAAAATGACAAGGATTTTTGGTTTAAATGGGGTGGATGTAAGTCTTGTCACATTTGGCAAAGAGAGGCTAGAACTCTCAAAACCAAATTAGACAAAGCTTCACAACCCAAAGTTGCATTTGCTATTGATAAATCACATTTTAGAAATAGTATGATTAATCCTTATCAAAAATACACTAATGTGATAAAAGATCAATCATGCAAATGTAATGACCATACAAACTTGACTTGTCTATATTGTTGCAAAATGGGCCATACTATTAGGAAATGTCGTTTTAGGAGATTCTTGGTTCCTAAAGGCATCTTCAAATGGTTCCCCATGAGAAACCCTTGTTTCACTCACACACAAGGACCCAATGAAAATTGGATAAATATTTCCCTTGTTTAATATTATAGGTGGAATGTCTTGAGTCCTCTGAGAGAAGATGGTTTCTCGATAGCGGGTGCTCAAGACATATGACAGGTGACTTGTCCTTATTCTATGACTTCGTGGCTAAGAAGAAAGGATTTGTGATCTATGGTGATAACAACAAGGGAGCTATACTCTGTAAAGGTAGTGTAGGTAATCCTTATTCTACTACTATCTCAGACGTCCTTCTAGTTGAGGGCCTTAAACACAATCTTATTAGCATTAGTCAATTGTGCAACAAAGGATACTCAGTTTCCTTTTCAAAAGAAAGTTGCACAATTAAAAATAATGATAAGAAGGATGACGTGTTTAACGGTCTGAGGGTTAACAATGTATACATGCCTGACCTAAATGAGGTATCAATGACCGAGGCTAAATGTCTTGCCACTATGAGTGAAGATTCATGGCTTTGGCATAGACGTTTAGCGCACATCAATTTTGACTTGCTAAATAAAATCGTTTCAAAAGACCTAGTTTTTGGACTACCCAAAATTAAGTTTTCCAAAGATCACTTATGTGACGCTTGTCAAATGGGGAAGCAAACAAGGATCTCGTTTAAATCAAAAAATATTGTTTCCACATCGAGACCCCTTAAACTTCTTCATATGGACCTCTTTGGACCATCTAGAATAAAAAGTCTAGGTGGAAACTATTATGGGTTCGTCATAGTTGATGATTTCTCTAGGTTCTGTTGGGCGATTTTCTTAGCTAGCAAAAGTGACACCTTCTCCGCATTTGAAAAATTCGCCAAAATGTCTCAAAATAATTTGAACACTAGCATTGTTACCATCCGAAGCAATCACATAGGTGAATTCGAAAATCACCTCTTTGAAGTGTTTTGTGAGAAATATGGGATTAATCATAATTTTTCCGCAACTCACACTCCACAACAAAATGGAGTGGTGGAACGTAAAAACTGTGTTTTGGAAGAATTCGGAAGAACTATGATTAATGAACATGGGCTTCCTAAATATTTTTGGGCCGACGCTATAAATACGGCGTGTTATGTTTTGAATAGTATTCTAATCCGCCCTAGGATACGTTCAGTCTAGTAAAGCTTATAGGATATACAATAAGAGGTTACATATTGTTGAAGAGTCCGTCCATGTCTCCTTTGATGAGTCTTATTCGAAATCCGTCGGAAAAGGTATTGTGTTTGATGGTGCAGGTATCTCATCTGAGAGTATTCTAAAAGATCCGGAGGCTAAACTAGATGAAGAAAAAGATTGCCTCTTACCAAAGAAATTAGAGGAGGAATCAGATCAAGCACTCAAAAGGAAAGTGGAAGATCACCCATGTGATAAAAGTGATCTCCCTCTTGAATGGAAATCATCAAAGGATCA
This sequence comes from Vicia villosa, assembly GCF_029867415.1. Lineage (NCBI taxonomy): Eukaryota > Viridiplantae > Streptophyta > Magnoliopsida > Fabales > Fabaceae > Vicia > Vicia villosa. Next base: position 76,323,652 of record NC_081185.1, on the reverse strand, counting down.
TCCTATAGAAAATATTCTAGGAGAAATCTCAAAAGGATCATCCTATTATTATGATTCCGTCTCTCAAATTGAGCCTAAGAACTCTAAAGATGCCTTAGTCTATGAACATTGATACTTAGCTATGCAAGAAGAGCTATACCAATTTAAGAGAAATGAGGTTTCAGATCTTGTTCCCCTCCGCGAGACCATCGAGTAATTGGCACAAAATGGGTGTTTATGAACAAACTAGACGAAAACGGAATTATAACTCGCAACAAGGCCCGTCTTGTTGCTCAAAGGTATAGTCAAGAGGAAGGGATCGACTATGAGGAGACTTACGCTCTGGTCGCCTGACTCGAAGCTATACGCTTGTTGATAGCTTATGCATGATCACAAGAATTTAAAATATATAAAATGGATGTTAAGAGTGCCTTTTTTAATAGCCATATTAATGCAGAAGTGTATGTCTCTCAACCTCTTAGTTTTGAAAACTTTGATTATCCCGACCATGTCTATAAGCTTAAGCGTGCCTTGTATGGTCTTAAAAAAGCTCCTAGAGCTTGGTACGGGCGGCTTAGCAACTTTTTGATTAATCAAGGTGTCATACCCCAAAATTTTACCTCCATATTTCAAGCCATTTTGGTTCAAACAATCTCTTCAAGCTCAAATGATCAACAGTCGACTAGGTTGACCTAAAAGTCAACTATGGTCAAAATACAGTCAAACTTCAAGGTTTTTGAACAACATCAAGAATATTAGGTAACACTCATCATTTTATCAAGGGTTTATCATGGTCAAAATAAGTCAACTATGATCATAAACTCAAGATTGGATCCGAAGTTGAAGTTTCCAAATTAGGGTTTTTGAACTAAAAGTCAACTGAACTTTGACCAGCCATAACTTTTGCATGATTCATCGGAAATTCCCCAACCAAATCTCATTTTGAAGGAAATTTCATTCTCTACAATTTGTCTCTCTAAAGGCTTGTCCAAAATGCATAATTTAGAAGATATCAACCAAAATATTACAGGTCCTTCTAGAAGTTCACAAAAAGCCATTTTTTGTCAGGAGCCATATCTTAAAAAGAAAATCTCCAAATGCCAAAAAGTCCTAGAACACCTTCATATGATAGAGATTGAGGGAGTTATGGTTTTATAAAGTTGAGCAATTTTTGGGAAATGCTAAAAAGTCAAATTGAGTAATTTTGAGTGTTTTAGTAATGGGACTAATTTGTGAGGTGTAAACATGAATATGACATACTAGAGGACCTCTAAGCCCATTTGTGCATGACCATGATTTTTATTTTATTTATTTTTGATTTTTTGTTTAATTTAAATCAAAATAAATCAAATAAGTATCAAATAAAGAATAAGGGGTGCATGGCTTATGTTTTTCAATCAGAAATCAATCAAATATTAAACTTGAGGATCAAGGGATTCATTTGGAGTTGATTGGATCATGATTGAACCAAATTTAGCAACTTTGTATACAAATTTCCAATCATATATTTCACAATAATCACAAGAGATTTGTTTGGAGATTGTTAACCTAAATCAGTTCTCTATGAGTACACAACATACTCAAAGGCAAAGGGAGGAGAATCCTAGTCTCAAAATAACACTTCCAAACTTTCAAAATATTCAAGAAACTAGGGCAATTCGAGTTGACTTCTCCAGCCATATTCACACTGTTCCAGGCACTCATTCATTCTCCTGAAAGTCCCAGGAAGTTGTTACACTCAAGGACCAAGGCCAAAACGCGTGGAATCGTCCCCTCAATGCACCACGATTTGCATATTTCCTAACAATCCAAACTTCTCATGCATGCAATATAAATCTTTTTTCTGTATAGATATGTGTTATATATGATGTTTGGATGCATTTAGAAGCCTCGCTTTCGAGTTTTGACGCAGGAACAATCGTGTGCCATTGTTAGGGCAAAACTACGGCCAAGCTTCGTATCTCCTGATGCAGGGTGTTTCAGTCAAAACAAACACTCCCATTGAACTCGCAGCCCTCGAATTAGTGGGTCTGGGTGGTTCCTTTTTTGTGTTCGATCAGTTTTTACAGGTTTTGGTGATTGGAATCCGCCGAAGAAGACAATCGACAATACTGTTCCGACGGGGGGAGTTTTTGGACCAGCTGACTTGCGTGCGTGGCATCTCTGTGTATTACCATTGGATGGTCAACGAAGCTAATCTCTCCCTCCGCTCGTGATTGGCCAGTCCATGATACATTGGCCCAGTTAGACTCATTATTTGAATTTTCCACTTGTCACGTTTGTTTTGATATATTCGTTGATTTTGGTAATGTTAACAACTTATTAGTGCAGCGCAGTTGGTAATCAATGGGTACCTGAAACAGCTAGGGCGTGGTTCGAACCTGGCCCCCAACATTTATTTTTATGAATTAATGTGTTTCCAGATTCCATGCGCGTGGCTTGAAGGAGACATATGGTGTGCCCCTCATATCAAGACCCTTGGATGATCTCAAAGTTGAATCCAACATCCACGAACCTGCAGGCGTACCATGGACATTCAGAGACCATCACAATGGATCTCACACGCTGAGATTGTCCTTGGCAAATGGGCTTTTCTTGGTTTTGATTCTCACCCCTTTTATTTTTTGCACACCCCAGGCCCATTGTTTTTATTCTATCTTTTTTTTGTGTTTAGTTTTTACTAACCTATTTTAATTGTTTTATTATTCAAAATTAACCAATAAAAAAATCAGCAAAAATATAGTAATTAGGTTTTATTAATTTAATTTTAGGTTTATAATTAACTAGTAATTAGTTTTTTAATTTAGCCTTGATTTAATTTTAGGTTTATAATTAATTTAGTAATAACAAAATTAGACTTAGGATTATTTTCACCTATTTTCAAACCTTAAAATTCAATTTGCGATCTTCTCTTCTCATCCCATACTCTATGATTGTCGCATGTTTGTTTAATTTTCGTCTTTTATTTAATTATTCATTTATCTATTTATTTAAATTTTAGAAATTATGTATAGGTGGCAAGGTTTTTTGTAATAGTTTAAACTAGGATTTTACTTTTCCGCATCCCCCATTTTTGGTTATGTAATCCCCCATCCCGAAGCCTTGTAATAGCGTAGATTTTCTTTTCTGCATTTACTTTCCGCACCCTTATAACTGCTATAAACTGTTTAGATGTATATTAATAGGATTGTATGGCAAGATAAAATCAAACTAGAATAACCCTAATTTTCAGGATTAAATAAATCAACCACTTTTATTCTCACACTCACCTTTAGGGTAATCCTCTCTTATGTTTCCTTTTGACGAATAATAGTCAAGTCCCTCGAGCGTAGGGATATCTTAGTAAATGTTGCCTCCGATTTAAATCATCATAGTTCCTCCGATTTAAAGATCATGGTCCCTTCGATGTTACCTACGATATAAATGATCTCGTCCCTCGATTAAATGATGATAGTCCCTTCAGCCACTAAGGTATCCTTACTTGTTGCCTTTTATGACTATTCACATCCAATGCATAGGACTTCCTACCCTCTTTATGGTATGGATAGTCCCTATGACTATTCGATGACTTTTCGATGACCCTTTACATCCAATAAAAGGACTTCCCATTAACTTATGGTGTGGATAGTCTCTTTCCCTTAACAAAAGGAAAAGAACAAGACAAACCTTACAAACTTAGGGTAGGTAGTTCCTAATTACTTGCTCACAACAATTCAAACTTTCAAATGCTTTTCACACCTCGCTTTTCAAAAACTCTTTTCAAGATAAGTAATTTGTATATATTCGAACGGTGAATCATTACAAAGTCAAGTTCTTTTACAAACTATTTTCTAAACACACACTACACTCTTTCAAACAAATCAAACAATTCAAAAGTGAGCTATGCAATTAAGAGCCCATGGATAACAATGGATATAAAGGGTGCTTACACCTTCCCTTTGTATAACCTACCCCCCGAACTCAAAATCTCTTTCAAAGGTATTTCATGTTCCTTTTGCCTTTCCTAATTGGATAAAATAAAAGTCGGTGGCGACTCTTACTATCTGCACATTTTAAAGTCAGTTCTCCCGCTGTATTATAGAACTGGCGACTCTGCTAGGGAATTTTAAAAAGAGGGGTTACCTTAGAGTTTAGATCACTTTTATCTGCTTATTTGTTTGATTTGTTTGCTTTACTTTTAAGGGTTTTTTGCTTGGGTATTTGCTTGTGTGAAGGATCCTACACCCGGATCTAGTGTACCTTAGGTAAGTGGCAATAGACCAAGGAGACTGTACGGCTCGTCCCGATATGGTTGATATGGTGGCCACCGTTAGTGCGACACTTTGGTTTGTACTGATGTTCCTTAAATCGGATCGAGGATAACATTAGACTGCCATGTAGTGTCACTGAGCACTAATTTTCCCTTAGAACCCTAGTTGAACTTGACTTTGGCCAATAAGTTGTAGCGAGATGGATGAATTTGGATTTGACTAAAGCTGGTTGATACTCGATGCTACACTCATTGAGATTGGACTTTTGGGATGTTTTCGACCGGCTGTTCGAGTGTTGTGTTGAGATAATGCCCTCGAGAAAGATCAATGATATGAGATCCCTAGAACCCGGTTACTATTCTAGGACAGGTTGAACCAACTAAACTTCAGTGGGGAGGGTATTTAACTTTGAACTTCATGCAAGCCTTTAAACCTAAGGCTACTTGTGTGACTTGTTTGTTATCTAACCACTTGTTTTCCTTGCAGGTTTTGTTTGTAGGACTTACTTGTCCTTATCACCTTATGCTTTTACTTAATAGCATGTTAACTAACCTTTTTCAAGGATCTTAGGGATTTATGGCGCACAATTTATTTTCTTCTAGCCATATGCCTTCAAACTCAAAAGTGCAGTATCTATCAAGGGGCGAGAGGATTTATTTTCCTCTAGCCAAACGCTTCCAATTTCAAAAGTACGGTACCCTTAATCAGAGGCTACGACCCACTTGATATGGTGAGCTTGATTCTTATAGAAGGACGTCCAAAGATGAAAAGTCAAAGTTCTTTAGACGAAGCTGCAACCAAAGTTTCCAAAGGACAAGCTTCTCATCTTCTTACTATTTTATTCTCACTATCCCATAAGCTGGACACTTACAACTCTTATGTGACTTCGTCAAAATCTTCTTCCTAGAAGTAAAAGTGTCTTGCAGGTTCAGACACTAACGCTCGGTTTGTTTTCCACTCTGGGGCACTTGGCCATTTGATTGATGATTGTCAGCCATTCAGAGACAAGATTCAATACTTAATTGATGAAAAGGTTATCACATTCACACCTGCAAGCCAGATTTGAAGTTCTCCTTCGACTCAACAGATCTTCTGAAACAATAAGTCCATACGGAGAAAATCTCCTCAACATTGACAATCTCTATATTATCATGCATGTTCATGCGTAGTCTTTCTTGTTTTGATTCAATACTGCTCATATGTCATACTTGTTTGTTTTTGAACTATATTAAAGATGCATTGAATATGTTTATCTTGAAATAACTCATTCGCTCTCGCTCTTATATGTTTTTCTTTGCATGTGATACCAAACTCTCAGTGATAAAGCATGATAACTCCGATGGGAGAATGACGAACACATAATACCCATAACCTCAATTGGTGTGCTTTCGAGTAAAACCTTGTTGATGATGTACATGCATTAATTCAAATCCCTAAACATTGGAGATATAAGGAAGTTAATCCCTTGTAAACCCCTTTGAGCCTTGAAGTAGGAGTTTCTTTTCTATATGAAAAACCCTCATATTTAACCTAGGGGTAGGGTAGTGTTCAGTTAACCTGATTGAGTGTTCAAAATTCATCAGGAGATCACATCTAAGGATACAACAATGGTTATCCTTCAAAAGGTTGAGGAAAGTCGAAACCGCAATGGTTATCCTTCACATTAGAAGGTCAAAATATGACGATACCACAATGGCTATCCCTCGTCAACCAAGAAATGAGGCAGTCACAATCCTTCCAACAATAATAAATTGAAGATGTGTCATACGACTTGCTCGAAAAAGAAAAGAATGAATAAAAAAAGAGAAAGAAAGCCCGCTAAGTCAACGAACTTGAAAACAAGTGACTTAGGCAAAAATTAGGGCATCCCGCTGGACTTCAAACCCGAAATTCAAAAACATTTGTCCAGTAAAAAATTAGGGAAAAAATGAAAAGCCTGAAAAGAAAGGATTGCGGATCAAAAAGATCCTTAACAAAAGAACAAAGATCGTGTGATCTGACACCAAATACAAAAGTTAAAGTGACTGACATGTCCAAACACCTCATTGATTCCTCATTCACCTCAAACTCCTCTTAAAGGATGGATGCTCGCTTAGAGTTAACTGAACTTAGGTTGAAGGACATCATGAAGGGTGTGGGCACTGATAAAAGAAGATCTAAGAAGATCAAGAAGTGGTTGCTGGAGGTTCTTGTTGAAGGATCAAGAAGATCCAAGATTCAGAGTTATGATTCGGTGGTGAAGAACCGTCGATTAAAGAAGAGTTCTGGAGATTGAATCTTGGAGAGAAAGTTTGTTATGATTCGGTTATCGGTGAATTCCCCATTCTGTTACGTATTCTTCCTTTCTTTTCTACTCGTTTTCTCTGATATGTCAATCTCTTCCCGAATTCTTTTTTTGTAGCACCAGTTTTGATATGTTGTTGCGAATTACAAGGTTTGGTGGTTGCCAGTGTAACTCGGTGAACTGACTTTTATTTTTTTTAAAACAACAATGTTGCGGTGAGCATGAGTCGCCACCGACTTTTATTTTGTCCAATGTTAGGAAAGGTAAAAAGTACAGAAAAAGACCTTATTTGAAAGAAAACGGGCTCGGGGGGTAAGTTATGAAAAGGAAAGGTGCAAGCACCCTTTTCATCCGTAGTTATCTACGGGCTCTTAATTTACTTAGCTCATGTTTGTTTTGCTTGATTTAAATTGAAAAAGGACTTAAGGACTTTAGCATAAATGCGTAGCCTTAGTCTTTGAAAGAGTATTGAGAAAGAGTTTTTTTTTTAATCGAGCTAAGCATATTAAGAGCACTACCCTAAATTAGTCTTTTTCTATGCTTTTTACGATTCCTAGGATCATCCATACTATATAGAAGTAGGAAATCCTGGTTATATTGGACGTGCGGGTCATCGAAGGGTCATCGGGTCGTCTGAAGGCAACCGGTAAAGGTACCTTTAGCAAGTTCGAAGGGACAATCATCGTTTTCGTAGGCAACCATTCGAGGGACTAGATCATGTCATCATAGGCAACATCGTGGGTCATCGAGGGACTTATGATCTTTGCGATGATTTTTTAGATGAGGGACTTTTGCTAATAGGTACCTCTACATTCGAGGGACACGACCTTATAATCGAAGGCAACCAAAGAGAGGCGTACCCTAGGGGTGAGTGAGTGCAAGTGTGTTAATTCAAATATTTATCTTGAGTTAATTAGCTATGTCCAGTTATTATCTTGCCATACAATCCTATTAACCATACATCTAAGCAGTTATAAGGTGCAGAAAGTAAAGAGCGGAAAATAAAATGTCCTACGCTATTACAGGGCTTCAGGGAGGGGAATTACAACAAAAAACGAACGGGGATAGGAAATTATTACAACAACCGAATGAAAAGTGAGTGCGCAAAATTAAATAAGTTGTAATTGTCCATGAAAATAATCCGAACGCCTCAAGTGTAGTACCTCGCAATCAACAACAAATGTTAGCAATAGATACGTGTATAAAATAATATATGAATAAAGGGTAAAGATTACTAACAAATATTTATCCACAAATTAACAAAAAAAAAAAAACATTAAATTCTAGAGAGAAAAAAACATTAAAAAACATGTATAAAAAGAAATTGCATGGGTATTAACTAAATTAAATTTAAATAATTTAATTGAACAAAACTGTTTAAAGATAAACTATAAAAACATTTTTTTGGATTTTTAAAGGTGAAAATAAACTCAAAATAGAGATTTACATGAAATAAAAAAAAATTTTAATCTACCAGCGTCACTTGCTTTTGTTTTCTCTTTTTTAATTAAAACAAATGTGACCAAGAAATAATAATAAGAATACTATCAACTATAGTTTTACTTTAAAAAAATGCACTAATGGCCAAATGACACGTGGCTCATAAAATAAATCAAAATAGATAAAATGGCAAAACATTTAGTCAAAGATCTCATCCTTCTTTCTCTATTCAACAGAATTTTCATCTCATCTCTATGCTAGAACAACAACCACACAAACTTTATCTTTTTCTTATCTCAAAGATGGATCATGGATCCTTCATATTATGCAAACATGATCAATCAAGCAACAAGAAATAAAGCATGAGAAATGGAAAGAGTTACCGACATCATCGTGGCCGGCACAGATCTGAAGGGGTGGTAGTTGTCCGCGTTTTCGGCGAACAGGCAGGGCGCTGCTAAACGCGGATCGGAGAGCGAATACAGTTGCACTTCTTCCGTTTGATTTTCGGTGGCTTGGTGTGTCTCTCTCGTCAGCTTCTTTTAATCTCCTTCTTTCTTTCCAATGACGATTACGGCAACATGCGTGAACGCAAACATGAACATCTGGAAGGGTACGTCGGATCTTCCGCGAGCGGAGGGAGTTGTCGGAAACGGGACGTGCGGTTTGGCTCTGCTTTGAGTCAGTTTCGAGATCTTTCTTTTTCTTCTGTCCGATCCTTGAATCTGATCCCTTTTTGTACCTGAATCTGCAAATGTTGTTAGTGCAAATATTTGTTTTTTATGATTAGATTGATGAAGAATGTTATGTTAGTGACAAATCGGTTTGTGTTAGAAAATTGATGGTGTTTAGTGTGAAGGATTTGGTTTATGTTTGAAGGACTGTTACTAATAGGAATTTTGCAGAAAGTTTGTGTATGGTTGGTTTTACTTGGTTTGTGGAAGGGTTAGAGATTTGTGAGAGTGAGGGTTTGTACGTGGTGTCTTGGTTTGTGGTGAGAAGGTGTAAAAATATGTACAGAGTGGAGATTTTTGTGCGACTGGAATTGTTCTTATGGTGAAAGAAAAATGCTCAATATGGAATTGGACCAACTAATTTACTGACATCAAGAGTCTTGTCCCATGATTAATTCCCTTCAAATTTTTGAAGATTTTGTCTTGAAGTTGTTTCGGAAGGTTGAATGATTTTGTCTCTTTACTGCTTTGGAAAGAATTAGAAATCTCTAAATAATAAAATAAAACTAAAAATAATTATAAAAAGCTACCTAATAATATATATAATTTGTTTTTGGTTATTTTTGAATAAAAAGTGAATAAAAGCATAAAACTGAATATAAAAAATATGTTTAATTTAAAAAAAACGAAAATTCAATTAAAAAATAAAAAAAATACATTTTTTTGTGATTTTTGAAATAAAAATTAAAATTAAAGTTAGAAAGAAATAAAAGGAAAAAAGTCGGAAGTGGGATTCAAACCCAGGACCTTATACCTGCAAACCTTACTTCCTTACCAATTGTGCTATATTACTTATTCGAAATAAAAAGCCAATTGAAGGTTTATGAAGTGTCAGCCAGCATTTTGCTATTTATTAAAATATAACAATTTAAGAGTAAACTATTATATTTTTAAAATAGACTTTAAATCGAATATTTGTAAAATTCAGGATGTCAATGTAAATGAATCCAAGATTTTATAAAAATCCAATTTTGAAAATAATTTCGAATTTTTTTTTCTTTTTTGAAAAGGTGGGCAAATTTTGGGGTATGACAGCCGGCTTCGTCGGTTTGAAGTTGCAGCTGGTTGATGTATGGAAAGCAAGGCACGGCTTGGGTAAACTTTAGCATGGCGTCAGCATAGACTCCATTGTAGACTAGATTTGGGGTATTGTATAGATTTCTTGTAGAATTTCTTGGATTGTATTTGAACTTTGTAATGGTCCTATCTGAAGGATAGAAAAACACTTAGAAAGGGGGGTTTAAATAAGTGTAACTTAAAAAACTCTTAAGATAAAAACAAATAACACAGTTATTTTTATACTGGTTCGTTGTTAACGAAACTACTCCAGTCCACCCCCTTAGAGTGATTTACCTCAACTGAGGATTTAATCCACTAATCAATCTTGATTACAATGGTTATCCACTTAGAAACACTCTAAGTCTTCTAAAGTATACTGATCACACCTTGATCACTATAGGAAATACACCACTTAGAAACTTCTAAGTCTTCTAGAGTCTACTGATCACAACTTGATCACTCTAGGAACCTTTTACAAATCAATGTAAAATAAATGTTTACAAGAGTATTCAAATGCTTCTTAAAAATCAATAATCACAACTGTGATATTTCTCTTAAGTTCTAAGCTTAAATCTCACTAAGATATTACAAGTGAAGTGAGTTTGAAGATGAAGTTTGACAGCTTTTGAATTTGACAGTGTTTCTGTATTTTTGCGCAAGAGTTGTGTATTCAGCTTCTCATCAGAACTTCTATTTATAGGCGTTTGAGAAGATGACCGTTGGGAGCATTTAATGCGTTGCGTGTTCCGTACAACTCTGCATTTAATGTTTCACTCTTTTGTCAACTACCTCGAGCCTTGCTTTTATTGCTTCTACTGACTTTGCCTTTTGTAGCTTCTAACGTTCCTTTTTTCAGTCAGCGTAGCCTGTCATCTTGTACTTGCTTCTGATCTGATCTTTGTAGATACAACATTTGAATAATTAGAGTCAATCAGCTTGGTGCAGAGCATCTTCTTGTCTTCTGACTTTGAAGTGCTTTAGCGTGATACCATAAGAACTTCAGTGCTTCGGCTTCTGATCTCATGTTCTTCTGATGCTTCATAGACCATGTTCTGATTCTGCTTGACCATCTTCTGATGTCTTGCGAGAGCATGTTCTGATGTTGCATACTTGAACCTTTTGAGTCAGTGCTTCTAGCGCTGAATTGTGCGTACTCCTTATATAATTCCTGAAATGGAAAATGTAAAGGATTAGAGTATCGCATTATCTTATACAAAATTCATATACATTGTTATCATCAAAACTAAGAATATTGATCAGAACAAATCTTGTTCTAACAATCTCCCCCTTTTTGATGATGACAAAAACATATATAATTGGTATGAATTTGCAATCAGAATAACAGATGACCAAAGACAATTACACAGATATAGCATAAGCATATAATCAGAGTGTGTGAATATGTCTCCCCCTTAGATTAACAATCTCCCCCTGAAATAAATACTAGAAGAATTTATAAATAAAAGACTTCCCTGAGTATTTTCCATTTCGGTAGAGACGTTCACTTTGCCTAGAACTTCAGAACATTCCGAGCTTCTGCTTCTAGCTTCCATAGGACAGCTTCAGAGCTTTGAATTTCTTCTTGATTCATAGCATGCTTGATTGTATCAGAACATTCTTGAATGTATCAAAGCGTCATTAGAGCGTCTTTACATCCTGAAATGTTTCAGAACAAACTAGATAAAAGTAATCATAGCATGAATGATTCAGAGCATTCCTTAAAGAAAGAACATGTATCAGAGCAAACTTTGATAGATTCTTAAAGAAGAATATGTATCAGAGCATATGAGAGAAGAAAATGTATCAAAGCATATTCTGCCACGAGAATATCAGAACAATCTTCTTTCTTCTGATCTTGAAGCTTCACAACACTAAGCTTGCTTCAACTTTCCAAGACATGCTTCTTTATAGAATTGCTTTTCCCCATGTATTTGCTTCTCATGTTGAGCTTTTTCATAATATCTTTAATCCTGCAAAAAATCTCAAAGACATAGAAACTTGCAAATAATGTTAGGAATGTTGAGACTTAATCCCAGCAAGTGATATAATAAACCATATCAATTATCATGTTTCTCCCCCTTTTTGTCATAACATCAAAAAGCATTTAAAAAGATTCAGATGATAAAACAACATAAAGTGAAGAAGATAATATTTCATTGATTCAACAAAATATCAGAAGGTACAAAAGAGTAGAAGCAGATGCAAGAAACAGATGCAAGAAACAAGAAAACAACTAAGACCAAACAGACTACGACTAGCCTAGCTTAGAAACTATCTTGGCCAGAAGGTTATGAATCTCAGCAGTGCTTTCTGTCTGCGTCTTCATAAATGATCGAAACTCATTGTGAGTATCCTCATGCCTATCCAGACGAGAAGCAAGATCAGCTTGATTCTGTTGAAGAACCTTCATAGTGTTCATCAGAACAAAAGGACCAGCAGAATAAGCATCAACGCTATTGTCCAAAAGAGGAGTGGGATTCTCAACAGCAGCATCAATCATGAGAACATCATCTTGATTTTCCTGAACAGGAAGTTTCTCAGCAGTTTGATTCTCAGCAACTTGATTCTCAGCATCAGCTTCAGCATAATCAAGAGCAGGGAGAGCAGCTTCTGAATTCTCAAGAGCCTTAAGAATTTCAACCAAATTCTTTGGAGGTGTATGAGCAGAAGGTTCTGAAGGGTATTCAACTTCTGGATATACCATATCTGGTGCCTTAGCAGAGGGATTCTCCCTTAACCAGTTGAATATTGACAGAAAGTCTCCAGTCAGAACACTATAATGGGGCTTCCACACAACCATTGCAAGTGGATGCACTTCCTCGAGCTCATCAACAAACTTCTTCTCCTCAAGAGATATCCAGTTTCTGATGGGATGATAGTACTGACCACCATCTAAATCCAAAAAGTAACCAGAAGATTCAGGTGCAGCAGCCAAGCATCTCTTCTGGATGTTCAGAATATCATTCTGAATGTCCTTCTCAAAGATTCTCCACAAAGCTCTAGAAGCAGCATGATCCAAATTGGAGTCATAAGCAGCTCTCAGAGTATCCAACCCTATTCCTACTTTATCCATTAGCATGTAATAACTAACACCAATCGATGGTTCAGGAGGATTGAAGGTGAAACGATAATCAGGGTAAAGAAGACAGTAAGGTTTAAATTCTCTGGATAGCAAAGCAGGGGTGATGGAAGAGGTTAATGAAGATGAAGAATCTCGTGTGGGGGTGGATGAAAGAAAATTTTCAGAAGGAGTTTGGGGGATAGCATTTAGTGGTTGAGGGTTCATAAAAGGTGTAGAAGGAATTGGTTGGTTTCTGTTTAAGGTTGAAGAAGAGGATGGAGTTACATAAGGAGGAGGCTTTTTCTGAGGGGGAAGGGCAGAAGAATCTGCAAGAAAAGCTTTATGAATGCGTTTTTCAAGGTATTCATCAGATTGTACTTTGAGAGAATCGAAGGGGTTCTTCTGCTTCTTTGCTGGCTTAGCATCAAGTCCTGCTTCTGTGGCCTTTCTCTTCAATTTATTTTCTTTCTTCTTCTTTTCATTCTTTCTTAACTCATCCAGAGATGGAAGAGTTCTTCCTCGAATCCACGTAGGATCAACAGAAGTTTGAGCTTTAACGCATGACTTAGCGTTTGACAGATTTGTCTAGCTCCTCTTTGAACAAGTGAGAGAAACTCACAACAGGAGTTCTTCTCGTCAGAATATCTGGAAACATTGTTGGAGGAGTAATCACTTCTTCAATCAGCTGCATCCTTTTTAGAGAATGAGCATTCAGAATGACTCCTTGGATAGTAGTCAAGAGCTTACAGGGACCAGATGTTCTCAGAACTTCTATCAACCCACTCTCAATCAGAATATCTGAAATCAATCTTCCAAGAGGGATAGTATTCCTTTTGAGGTTGGGGTTCTTCTGACGTTCTTCATCTCTTGATTCTTCAACGTTAGTCTTCAGATGTTGAAAACGAATGTGTGGTAAATTGACTTTCATTCCTTTTTCAATGCAGAATATTATGTACTTCTGATCCTGATTGACATAGGTAGCAGCGCTTGAATGTTTCCTATGATAGAGAGATCCCAGAATGATCTCAGCCCTTACTCTGCAGGAAGGCTTCAAGGCAGTGTTGAATGGAGATGCAATACCAGAAGAGAACAACTCACGATCAACGTTCTCCCAATCAGTTCTTCCATGAAGAGTACCAGTGAATCCATTCAAACCATCAAGACCATACAACTTCCTTATCAGTTTCTTAGTTACAACAACGTCATGCCCTAGCACGAAAGAGATGATAGCAGTTGGAGTAATCGTTGCATGCGTCCAAAAATCCTTAACCAACAAAGGATAAACTGGTCCAATCAACCTCTCAAAGTAGTTAGACCATTCTTGTACTAACATTGCAGTTTTGGTTTTGAAATCATGTGCCATAAGACTTTCAAAATCCACCATGGTTTCGCAGAGAACCTCCAGTTCATTAACAGGAATCGAACAAGTCTTCAAAGGAGTGAATGCAGATCTCTTTTGATGAATTTGATGTTACGAATATACCTTGCGTTGAACATTAGAAGATGAAGCCATGGATTCACACTAAGATTCAGTTTTAGAAACTAGGGTTTATGCAAAAACAAGAGAAAGATGAACACACAATGACAATGAACAAAGAGAGAGAATGTAAAGAGATGAAATGTTATGAGAAAGAGATTATATAGGCACGGATTATGCAATATGTTTCTGAATGAACAGGTTTACAGAAAAAAACATAGAATCAAATGCATTTAATGTATAGTGACGTTAGGAGAGATAACGTGATATTTGAAATGATTTGCACAGTTACCTAGGGCAGCGTCTCCTCAACTGCACGCGTGCATGTCCAAATAAAGTGAACACGTGTTCAACATCTGGAATAGCTGGTGACAACTGTTTTGCTTTAAAAGAGATTCTGAATCAACTTAGACATATGAAATGTTAGTAATAACAGAATCAGAATATCTAACTGATCAACATCAGAACTTCTTATAAAATAAATCATTTCAAATCTAATCCATATATCAGAACTTCTCATCCTTTCATTCTGGGCATAAATCCATACTGATATTCTTCAGAATGAACTTAAACCTATCTTCAGCAAGGGGTTTTGTAAAGATATCAGCCCATTGATGGTCTGTATCAATGAAGTTTAAAGAAAGAACACCCTTCTGAACATAGTCCCTAATGAAATGATTTTTAATCTCAATATGTTTAGCTTTGGAATGTAAGATTGGATTCTTAGATAAACAGATAGCAGAAGTATTATCACAGAAGATAGGAATGTTACTCTCATATATCTGATAATCTTCTAGCTGACTCTTCATCCAGAGCATCTGTGTACTACACCCAGCAGCAGCAACATATTCTGCTTTTGTTTTAGAGAGGGCAATTGTAGCTTGCTTCTTGCTGTACCAGGAGGTCAGGTGACTTCCAAGAAATTGACAACTTCCAGAAGTACTTTTCCTTTCGACTTTATCTCCAGCGTAATCAGCATCACAAAATCCTACTAAGTTGTATTCTTCAGATCTTCTGTAGACTAAACCAACATTAGTAGTACCTTTCAGATACCTCAGAATTCTCTTAACAGCTGTTAAGTGAGATTCTCTAGGATCTGATTGGAATCTTGCACACAGACAAACACTGAATAAAATATCAGGTCTAGAAGCAGTAAGATATAGAAGAGATCCAATCATACCTCTGTAGAGCTTCTGATCTACCTTCTTACTTACCTCATCCTTACCTAGGACACACGTTGGATGCATATGAGTTTTTGCTTCCTTGCTTTCAGAAAGATTAAACTTCTTCAGAAGTTCTTTCACATACTTGGTCTGATGAACGTAAGTTCCTTCAGAAGTTTGATTGATCTGGATCCCAAGGAAATACTTGAGTTCTCCCATCATGCTCATTTTAAACTCAGCCTGCATAGACTTAGCAAACTCATTTCCAAGTGTAGCATTAGATGTTCCAAAGATAATATCATCAACATAAATTTGGTAAATTAAAATATCCTTTTTAAAGGTTTTATAAAAGAGAGTATTATCCACTTTTCCTCTAGTGAAACCATTATCCAGAAGGAAAGAACTTAATCTTTCATACCAAGCTCTAGGAGCTTGCTTCAATCCGTATAATGACTTCTTTAGTTTAAAAACATGTTCTGGAGACTTAGAGTCTTCAAAACCTAGAGGTTGGTGGACATAAACTTCCTCATCTATATAACCATTTAAGAAGGCACTCTTAACATCCATCTGATACAGAGTGATGTTATGTTTAGTGGCAAAAGAAATCAATAAGCGAATAGATTCTAACCTGGCCACTGGTGCAAAGGTTTCTGTATAGTCTATGCCTTCTTGCTGACTATAGCCCTGAGCAACCAGTCTGGCTTTGTTTCTTACAACTTCTCCTTTTTCTCTTAGCTTGTTTTTGAAGACCCACTTCGTACCAATGATATTAAATCCTTTTGGTCTTGGAACAAGATCCCAAACATCATTCCTTGTAAACTGATTTAATTCTTCTTGCATTGCAATTATCCAGTCAGCATCCTCTAGAGCTTGATCAACAGAAGTTGGCTCAATAAGAGATACAAGACCAAATTGACATTCTGCATTGTTCTTAAGGAATGCTCTTGTTCTAATAGGATCTTCCTTCTTTCCAATGATAACATCTTCTGAGTGAGCAGAGTTGAGTCTAGAAGATATTCTAATAGTTGTCTCTTTAGAAATTCTGAGATTCTCTAGTGAAGCAGCAACTAGATCTTCTGATACTTTGCTTCTGGGTTCTTCAGCTTCTGAGTTAGAGATTTCAATATCTGCAAAATTCTCAAACTGCTTTGGCTTTTCAAGACCAAGCTTATCATCAAATCTGATATTGATTGATTCTTCAACAACCAATGTTTTAGTATTGTATACTATGTAGCCTTTTGAGCGTTCAGAATATCCAAGAAGGAAACACTTATGAGCCTTAGAATCAAACTTATTCAGATGATCTTTAGTGTTCAGAATATAACATACACATCCAAATGGATGGAAATAAGAAATGTTGGGCTTTCTGTTCTTCCACAATTCATAAGGAGTCTTATTTAGAATAGGTCTGATAGAGATTCTATTCTGAATATAACATGCAGTGTTTATTGCTTCTGCCCAGAAATGCTTAGCCATATTGGTTTCATTGATCATGGTTATGGCCATTTCTTGTAGAGTCCTATTCTTTCAATCTACAACTCCATTTTGCTGTGGAGTTCTAGGGCAAGAGAAATCATGGGCAATACCATTTTCTTTGAAATAAATCTCAAAGAATCTGTTCTCAAATTTGCCACCATGATCACTTCTGACCTTTATGATTTTACATTCTTTCTCAGATTGAATCTGAGTGCAAAAGTCAAAGAACACTGTATGTGACTCATCCTTGTGATTCAAGAACTTTACCCATGTCCATCGGCTATAATCATCTACGATGACTAATCCATATTTCTTCCCTCTGACAAATGCTGTTTTGACTGGGCCAAACAGATCAATGTGCAGAAGTTCTAGCGGCCTAGAGGAAGAGACAACATTCTTAGACTTGAATGCAGCTTTGGAAAACTTCCCTTTTTGACATGTTTCGCAAAGAGCGTCTGATTTATATTTCAGATTAGGGAGTCCTCTGACTAGATTTAGTTTGTTAATTTGAGAAATCTTTCTCAAACTAGCATGGCCTAATCTTCTGTGCCAGACCCATTGCTTTTCGCTAACAGACATAAGACAAGTTACCTTCTGATTCTTAAGATCTTGAAGATCAATCTTGTAAATGTTGTTCTTTCTCTTGCCTCTAAATATGATTGAGCCATCCTTCTGACTTACAGCTTTGCAAGACTTTTGATTGAAGATTATGTCATAACCATTGTCACTTAATTGACTTATGGACAATAAGTTATGAGCTAATCCATCTACTAGCAGAACATTAGTTATGGAAGGAGAGTTACCAATACTTATGGTTCCTGAGCCAATAATCTTGCCCTTCTGGTTCCCTCCAAACTTAAATTCTCCAGCAGATTTAAGCACCGGGTCTTGGAATATAGACCTTCTTCCCGTCATGTGCCGCGAGCACCCAGAGTCCAGGTACCATGACATGTTTTGCTTTGTCTTCTTTGTTGCCAAGGATATCTGCAATAGAAATTATCTTCTCCTTAGGTACCCACATTTTCTTGGGTCCTTTCTTGTTAGTTTTCCTCAAGTTCTGATTGAACTTGGGTTTAGATTGATAAACAACAGGAGGTACATCATGATATTCCTTAGTTTGAGTTACATGATATTTTCTATTTTGTGTCACATGCTTCTTAGTGTGTGTAATGTGAAAGCTTTTGGCATGTGATGTGAGCCTAATATCATGGGAGTGGCCATACTTGAACTGATCATACAAGGGCTTGTATGTGATTTTCATATCATCTACAGGTTCAAGTTTGTATGGGGTTTCACCCTCATAGCCTATGCCAACTCTCTTGTTTCCACTAACAGCATATATCATAGAGGCAAGTTGACTTCTTCCAATACCTCTGGATAAGAACTTTCTAAAGCTCAAGTCATATTCTTTAAGAATATTATTCAGACTAGGAGTAGACTTTTCTGAGCTAGAAGAAGATCCAACATCTTTGGATAAATTTAAAACTTTTTCCTTCAGTTCCGAATTTTCTACTTCAAGCTTCTTAGTTTCAGATTCAAATAGCTTTTTCAGCTTTTTGTATTTGATACTAAGCTAAGCCTTGAGTTCCAGAAGTTCTGTTAAACTGGAAACTAACTCTTCTCTAGATAGTTCAGAAAATACCTCTTCAGAATCTGATTCTAATGTAGATTCTGATCCATCATCAACAGTGGCCATGAGCGCAATGTTTGCCTTCTCATCTTCAGAGTCTGATTCTGATGAATCTGAATCATCCAAAGTTGCCATAAGACATTTCTTCTTCTAGAACTTCTTCTTGGGCTTCTCCCTCTGGAGCTTTAGACACTCACTCTTGTAGTGACCTGGCTCCTTGCATTCAAAGCACGTGACCTTCTTTTTGTCAGATCTTCTAATTCCAGAAGATTCTCCTCTTTCAGGCTTCTTGGAACTTTGTAAGTTCTTGAACTTCCTTTGTTTGCTCTTCCAGAGTTGGTTTACCCTTCTGGAGATCATGGACAGTTCATCTTCTTCTTCTTTTGATTCTAACTCTTCAGAATCTTCTTCTTCAACCTGAAAAGCGTTAGTGCATTTTTTATTAATAGACTTCAATGCAATAGACTTACCTTTCTTCTGAGGTTCATTAGCATCCAGCTCTATTTCATGAATCCTCAAGGCGCTGATCAGCTCTTCCAAAGAGACTTCATTCAGATTCTTTGCTATCTTGAATGCAGTCGCCATTGGGCCCCAGCTTCTGGGCAAGCTTCTGATGATCTTCTTGACGTGATCAGCCTTTGTATATCCCTTGTCAAGCACTCTTAATCCAGCAGTTAGATTTTTAAATCTTGAGAACATTGTTTCAATGTTTTCATCATCCTCCATTTGAAGGCTTCATACTTCTGGATTAATGCAAGAGCTTTAGTCTCCTTGACTTGGGCATTTCCTTCATGAGTCATTTTCAATGATTCATAGATGTCATGGGCAGTTTCTCTGTTTGATATCTTCTCATATTCAGCATGAGAAATAGCATTCAGCAGAATAGTCCTACACTTGTGATGATTTTTGAATTGTTTCTTTTGATCATCACTCATTTCTTGTCTTGACATCTTTACTCTTCTAGCATTTAGAGGATGTCTGTAACCATCCACAAGAAGATCCCATAATTCACCATCTAGACCAAGGAAGTAACTTCCAATCTATCTTTCCAGTATTCAAAGTTTTCACCATCAAATACTGGTGGTCTAGAGTATCCATTTCCATTATTGTGTTGATCATTTTAAGTAGAAGTGGATGTAACAATATCAGCCATAGCGTTTTTCTCTTCCCGAATCTTTTTCTAACACGGTTAAGTGCTTGCACCTAGAACCGGCGCTCTGATGCCAATTGAAGGATAGAAAAACACTTAGAAAGGGGGGGTTTGAATAAGTGTGACTTTAAAAACTCTTAAGATAAAAACAAATAACACAATTATTTTTATCCTGGTTCGTTGTTAACGAAACTACTCCAGTCCACCCCCTTAGAGTGATTTACCTTAACTGAGGATTTAATCCACTAATCAATCTTGATTACAATGGTCATCCACTTAGAAACACTCTAAGTCTTCTAGAGTATACTAATCACACCTTGATCACTCTAGGAAATACACCACTTAGAAACTTCTAAGTCTTCTAGAGTCTACTGATCACAACTTGATCACTCTAGGAACCTTTTACAAATCAATGTAAAATAAATGTTTACAAGAGTATTCAAATGCTTCTTAAAAAGCTATAATCACAACTGTGATATTTCTCTTAAGTTCTAAGCTTAAATCTCACTAAGATATTACAAGTGAGTGAGGTTGAAGATGAAGTTTGGGAGCTTTTGAATTTGACAGTGTTTCTGTATTTTTGCGCAAGAGTTGTGTATTCAGCTTCTCATCAGAACTTCTATTTATAGGCGTTTGAGAAGATGACCGTTGGGAGCATTTAATGCGTTGCGTGTTCCGTACAGCTCTGCATTTAATGTTTCACTCTTTTGTCAACTACCTCGAGCCTTGCTTTTACTGCTTCTACTGACTTTGCCTTTTGTAGATGTAATGTTTGAATAATCAGAGTCAATCAGCTTGGTGCAGAGCATCTTCTGGTCTTCTAACTTTGAAGTGCTTTAGCGTGATACCATAAGAACTTCAGTGCTTCTGCTTCTGATCTCATGTTCTTCTGATGCTTCATAGACCGTGTTCTGATTCTGCTTGACCATCTTCTGATGTCTTGCGAGAGCATGTTTTGATGTTGCATACTTGAACCTTTTGAGTCAGTGCTTCTAGCGCTGAATTGTGCGTACTCCTTATATAATTCCTGAAATGGAAAATGTAAAGGATTAGAGTACCACATTGCCTTATACAAAATTCATATACATTGTTATCATCAAAACTAAGAATATTGATCAGAACAAATCTTGTTCTAACACTATCATGTTGGAAAGAAGTTTTAAACATGTAATTATGAAATTGGATTTTGAACATGTTTTTTTGGATGATTTTTGTAATGAAGTGTATGGGCTTTCCTTTAATTTGAATGATGATGAATCTTGCATGCAATTTGAATTAATTTGAATCTTGAGATTTGCATGCCAAAACATATGAAATAACCTTCCATTTTTAACAAGTTTAAATAAACTCTTGACAAATCATGAGCTTAAGAACTTGAAATTAATGAATCTTGAATACAAACTTGAATTTATGGAATCACTTAGTCAACTTCAAACCCAAATCAACTTGCATTCTTAACGAACCCTTAACTTCAGTCTCAAATGAACTCACATTATAAGCAAAAAGTCATAAGCAATTGAGAGAACAAATAATTGTCTTGATCGCCACTTTATTTCTTTACGCCATGATTCGCATTTGAACCTCAATCCAACATAACAGTAACGCCTTAAGGAATTCTTGAAGAAGATAAGAATTGAAGCACATAAGAACATCTCGACATGAAATCCAATGAATCACAGTTGCATTAACAATTGGAGGCACCTTGTACAAGAAAATCTTTATTATTTTTCTTGCTTTTCGAACAACGAAATAAACGTCATTTATAACTTATGGCATGGATAAAGAGGGAAAATTTTGGGGTGCAACAGTTCCCCCTATTCAAACTTCTAGAACCTGACGAGCGAGAAACGAAAGTTTCGAACCGTCGAGGTGGAAGGAGATTGAATACCAGAATGAACTCGAAAATCTGCGCTCTTGATCAATAGAAGATTCCATCTTGAAAAAAGAAGGCATGTACCACCCCGCAAGCAGGGAGAAAAAACTTCAATTGGTCTGGATAACTAAATATCTCCAACTTGCGATAAGAAGGAACGAGCACCCATAGGCAAGGGAAACACTTCAAATGATCTGGTTATCAAGAGAAGGAACATCTCGACTTATTTGAGAGTCAGATGTAACAGATGTCTCCGAACTTGCATCGGGACAGATGTCTTAGGTCGATCTGGGGATCGAGGGAGATACATCGGTTGATTCGAACATCAACGGGTAATAAGTATCTCTGATCTAGGAATTATGATCTGGGAATCAAGGCATACATCTCTTCTGATGCAATTAAATCATCAGGTACATATTCCTACTAATATGCGAATTAGTGGCTAGCTCCTTCGTAAGACCACGGGGATCCGGAGGCAGTTCCTTCAAAAGTGAACTGGAAATCAGGATAGGAACAATATCTCTTCGAGCTGTGTACGCAGGGGAAAGAATTCCTTTAAACTGATTTGGACGCGATGCCAGAAAATAAGTAGGACAATCTTTATCTAAAAGACAAAGTCGATCAGGTAGACATCTCCATCAAATCTGATGTTATTAGTGGCTTGCTCCTTCGGAAGATCCACAGAGATTCGGAGGCGGTTCCTTCAACTAATATGAATCTGAATATTAGGATAGGAAAAAATATCTCTTCCAAACTGTGTACGCCGGGTAAAGAAAATGTCTTCAACTAATAGTTAGGCATCATGACTGGGCAGACGAGTTCTTCTTCTGAACAAACTAAATCGTCAGGGAGTAGATATTTCCAACTAATCTGATGCATCATAGGACTTGATCCTTCGGAAGATCGACAGAGATTCGGAGGCGGTTCCTTCAAAATTGAACTGAATATCAGGATAGGAACAAATATCTTCCACCAATCTTGGGGCATCGAGAATAAGAATGTCTTTGAACTGATCTGAGATGCGTCAGAAAATAAGTAGAACAATCCTCTTCTGAATGACAAAGTCAACCAGGAAGACATCTCCATATGATCTAGATATCAATGTATGGCTCCTTCGTAAGATTGACAAGATCCAGAGGCGGTCCCTTCAACTAATATGAATATCAAGAATAAGGACAGATATCTCATCTGAACTGTGTGCGCCGGGAACATAATGTCTTCAATGGGTGAATTGATAATCCTCTTCTGATCTCAATATCAGGATAACGCCTGTAATGACTAGGCGAATATTGCTCTCTGGGGAGCATTCGTATCTTAATAACTTTCCTGCAGAAAGAAACAAATATGATATGATTTATACATGTATGAATGTTTATGGAATAACGTTCCGAGAAGGAAAACACTACATGATTTTGAGAATGTTATGCAAATGATGCATGATTCGGATGCTGCTTAGGGAGACAGCGGATGATCACTGAACTACTGAAGAAGTCTTGGAGAGAGCATGGAACTCTGTGGGGAGTACAAGATGAGTGACCAGAAGCCGTAAACTGTGAGTTGGCAAAGATAAGTTGAACATCTGCTAGAGATGATCAAATATGAGCGTGAACTCTGTTTAGGGAATAAACCCTGCTTGGGGATTAGGAAATCCCGATTGACTGCTTGGGGAATACCCCGACAACTTCACTGGAGAAGCAAACTATCACCCCATTGGGGATACGAAGATAAGTGCAAGTCATGGAGACAACTATGACGGGGAGTAACCAACTTGCTTGTGTAGAACGAACTCCATTGGGGAAATCCTTGACGGAAGCAGATTCTGTAGAGGATGCACGAGAAACTCTGCTAAGGAAAGGCTCAATGGGGAAGATTAATACTTCTGCATAAAGATCCACTAAGAAGATAAGAAATCCGCTGGGGATAAGGAATCTGGAACAAGAAATTCTTATCGAAGTACTCCGCTGGGGAATAAGATAACCTTCTAACTGGGGAAAAGGTCAATCTGTTGAGGAGAAAAACAATCCACTAAGGAAAATGAGGAAATTGGGCGAGGAACCTCATTAAGTATTCGGCTGGAGAATCAGATACTATTCAATCATGATTCAACTGGGGAGCATCCCAACGACGGGGAGTGAAGGACAATTAAGAACCTTTAAAAATGAGAGACGAAACTCTGCTTCAGAGAATATCCACTTCGAGGGGAAGTTCCACTTGGAAGAAAAAAGCATTTTGCACTGGGGATGTTGGGGAATGATCCGCCCGAAGCGCTACAACTTACTGGAGAGATACCGGAGTCTTTAGATAATGCTGGGGATTATGCAAACCCAGGTTGGGGATATTACCATTGCTTGGCGAGACTTTGCCTTTGCATTGGCATGCAGTATTTGAATGGATACATGTACCTTTGAGGTAAAATAGAAAATGCCCCAAGAGGCATGACATCTCCACGGGATTTCCTCACATGGAAGAGGAAGGTAATGCTCACCCACAATGGGAAAATGTAAGATCACACGGTTTGTCAGACAACTGGGCTTTGAAACTTTCCAAACAGGCAATGGATTCAATGCATTTATAGGCAAGTAGTGATTAGAACGCCAAACATGCATCGGCCGGGGTATCAAACAGACATTGGTTTTCCGAGAAAAGTCACCAAGAAGTGGGCTTAAAGGGTCAAGCAAGTATTGACTTCAAAGGGACCAAACAAGCATTGTCTTTCATAGTATTCTGCATATTCGTATTGATTGTCAGGATGCCAACAGGTAATGGGCTTACAGACAAATCGAGGACGTTCAAACAGGTAATGGTTCAAGACACCAAACATGTATGGTAAGATTATGTGTAGGGATGTATCCTCTGTTTTGGGCTTCTGGAACTGTAACACCCTGGATTTCCGCTTACCCCGCAGGGCTTCCGGCCTACCAAGCATGTCACCAGCTTAATCAATAATCCCCCCTAGGTCCGCTTATCGGCTGCCCAGGAAATATTGTTTTTGCCTCCCGCAGGAATCGAACCATGTACCTAGGGGTTAAGTACATATTCATAGCAATTCCTGCTACCACTTGAGCTACTAGCTCAATTGGTAGCAGGAATTGCTATGAATATGTACTTAACCCCTAGGTACATGGTTCGATTCCTGCGGGAGGCAAAAACAATATTACCTGGGCAGCCGATAAGCGGACCTAGGGGGGATTATTGATTAAGCCGGTAACATGCTCGGTTGGCCGACACGGTTGATGCGTGCAGCGGATATCGGGGTGTTACAGGAACAAGCTTTAACTGTTTTATGCTTCGATGCATGTTGACACAAAGTTGGAAGTCAACAAGGAATTCTCACGATAAACAACTGATCTTGACTCAAGGATTCTGATTCCCGTGGAGAATAAATGGTTGATTTGCCAATTATCGCTGGCTCCAACTTCTGGAAGGGACTTGACAATCGCACTAGAATGTAAAGAGATGCCAATAAAGATTGGACTTTCAGCTTCTGCATGCTGAGGATGACGACCCTAACTTCTCGATAGTCTTCGAATTTAGAAGTTGTTTAGCCTGAGCCTGGACTTAACCTGATCAAATGAGAGAATGCCAATGCATATCGCTTTTCCCCAACCTGTAGGGACCTTGAATAATTTTGTCTTGAGATTCGTTCTATCATAGCCAGCTTTCCCCAGTATCATGAACTTTGGAGCCATGCCCCTACTTGACCAGTATTGGAGGTAGTTTCAACTAAACTTGGGTGAATTCCCTTAATTACTCAACACTTTGAGAGATTCCTCTAATCTTGACCTAATTGCCTCAGATTGATTGAAAACTTACTCGATAGAGTATTCAAATGCTTTTGTGCCCCTTAGGATGATCAAACTTTGAAA
This sequence comes from Vicia villosa, assembly GCF_029867415.1. NCBI lineage: Eukaryota > Viridiplantae > Streptophyta > Magnoliopsida > Fabales > Fabaceae > Vicia > Vicia villosa. The sequence continues at coordinate 76,298,210 of NC_081185.1, read as the reverse complement.
ATTGCAACCTCTGCTCAATGGAGTTCTGAAGATAACTTGTCCTTTGGGAGGATAAAACTTTTTCATCTGAAGTTCATGATGAAAACTTTCTGGATGTCAAGAACTTGTTCATATACAAAGAATGTTTATTATGAGAAATATAATTCTAATGCAAAGAGTATGTTTTTCTAGAAGTTTAAAGAAACTTTATGAAAAGATGTTGTAACATCGATTTTTTTGTGAAAGAAAGATGGTATGATAACAACTCAAGCGTTTTAGCAAATCTCCTAGGAGTCAGTTTACCGTATTCCCATGTATAGCCTGCTTTCGAACTAACTCATGCTTCAGTTAGGACTTTTCAGGATTGTAACATGGTCAGGTTTATGGTTTTTTAGAAAAAAGGATTTTTAGGCTCAAATTTTATTGGTGCTCACCCCCTTCATTATGTTCTCCAGTCCTAAGTTCATTTAAATTGACACGAGCATTCATCTTCCAAGAGGAGTTTGAGATGATTAAGAAGTCAATGAGGTTTTTTGGACGCAGCAGCCACTCACTTTCTTGATCTTCTGATTTAACATCACACGAATTTGTCCTTGCTCGGCAATTTCATTATCATTTTCTTTTTTTTTCTTTTTTTTTCCTTTTTTTCTTTTCTTTCTCTCTTTTTTTTAACAAGTCGCGTGATCTCACACTGCCTCTGATTTGTTTGAAGTGATTGTGACTACCTGAGTTCTTGATTGATGAAGAATTACCATTGTGGTATTATCATCCTTTGACCTCCTGATGTGAGGGATAACCATCGCGGTTTTGCTGTCGGTCTCGACCTTCTGATGTGAGGGATAGCCATTGTTGTATCGCTACTATGAACATGTGAAGGTTAACCATTGTGGTTTCGAATTTCCCCAACCTTCTGAAGGATAACCATTATTGTATCCTTAAATGTGTACTCCTGATGAACTTTGAACACTCGATCAGGTTAACTGAACACTATCCTGCCCCTGGGTTAAATGTGAGGGTTTTTTCTGAACAGAAAAGAAACTCCTACTTCAAGGCTCAAAGGGGTTAACGAGGGTCTATCTCCCTTATATCTCTGGTTTGGGAATTTGAAACAATGTTTGTACATCATCAACAGGGGTTTATTCAAAAGCATACCATTTGAAGTTCTTGGTATTATGTTCATCATCCTCCCTACAGAGTAATCATGTTTTATTAACAAGAGTTAAGTATCACAAAAAGCATAGAAAACATATAAGAGTAAAAGCAAACGGATTTTTTCAAGACAAACATATCCAATGCCTTATTGTTATAGTTCAAAAACAAACAAGCTTTGCATACAATGGTATTTAAACAAAACAAGAAAGCTTAAACATGAACATGCATGATGATTTAAGAATTATCAATGTTGAGGAGACTTTCTCCGTATGGACCTATGGCTTCAGAAGATCCACTGAGTCAAAGGAGAACTTCAATTCTGGCCCTCAAGAGTGCATGTGATAGCCTTGGTGTCAATCAGGTCTTGTGCCTTGTCTTTGAATGTCTGACGGCCTTCACTCGGATAACCAAGTGCCCTAGAGTGGAAAATTCACCAAACACTAGCATATATTCCTGCAGAACACTTTATATTACTTCCCAGAAAAAAAATTGGTGAGGTCATACAGAAGTTGTAAGTGCTCAGCTTTAGGGATTTGAGTGATGCAAGTGGTGCACAAACTCAAGATACTAGGCGTCTTGCTTATCCCTCGGTCAGGAGCCCCAAATATAGCAGCTGAAACACAAATCACCATCATGAATGGAAGAAACTTTGTATTGTTATCGGCGAACAACAATAACATCTGTACTTGGCCATCAAAGACATTACTTAGAACATACAACGACTGTTGGGAAGGAAGCCTCTGGCAGTATAGGTTGCAAGTGATTCTCATGAGTTACTCCTCGAGGAAGAACCAAACATTCTACTTGCGGTAGATGAAATGGGATTGACCAATAGGAACCATTATGAATAAACTCTAACACCCTTGCATCGAGCAAGTCCTGGACTCTTTGAACCTTAACACCTTGTAAGGCTTGGCATTATGATTAGGTGCCCTAAAATGGAAAACACCTAGTATTGTCATTGAAACCAGGAGAGCAGTCTATGGTGATGAAGACCCAAAGCACGAATCTTAAACAACCGAAATTCCAACAAGCATGGAAGCAACTGAAAACCAGACATTAGGATTACATCGGCTTGTTTCCAATACTCTTTATATCTCTGTTGACAAGCGATGACTACTGAACGGGAAACTCCGGGAAGAGGTGACTTAGGATGTGAAGCAGAACCTTGAGAATGAAAGGTGTCTCTGCAGAAAACTTTTGATCATTGTCTGGCAGAAGATTCTGACGAAGTCACACAGGAGCCTGTCAGTGTCTTAGGGATTCGAGCAATCCAAACAGTGTAATGCTCAAGATAGACTGTGTCTTGCTTATCCCTCGTTCGGGAGCCCCAAGCAACTTCAAAGACTTGCAGATCCTAACATCACGACCAGGTGCCCCAGACAAGAACTCGCACCTAGTGTTATCTTTATCAAGCAGAGAATTTGTAAACATCAACACAGTAGAAGCTTAACCAGTTGCAAATAAAGCAAGCATGGAAGCAAATGAGAATAAGAGATGAGAATAAGATAGATTTGTCTTTCGGTCCTCTTTTGTTGTTGCTAAGAACATACCCTTTGAATTCACGGGAGAAAAGGAGATTAGTCGTTGACTTGGAGCTTCAGAAACCACAAAATTATGGAAGAGATCCACAATGTGCTCTGTGAGTTTTTTTCTTCCTAAGAATCCTTGAGCATGGGTTACAACTTGGATGTCTTCATAAACAACCCCAACTGAGCTTTCTTCTTGGTAAAATCCCCACAAAGTTGTTCCATGGCCAAACTTTGAGCACACAATAGTAACAAGTTAAGTTTGCGAGTCTGGAGAGAGTGCCAAGTCTGAATAAGAGATCCTCAATCCTGAACACTTGTTATACATAAGATGTATGGGATGCATGATATGAATGCAAAGCCATGTTCATTAAATTTCCAAGGAATTCTCGTGTTTTTGATTTTTTTATCTAGCAAGAGATGGAAAAGCTCGATACGAGGCTTAAAGATATGATTCCTTGGAAATGGAAAGAACATGTATGTTGTTATTTTTTGTACATCATTTTTCAAAAGTAAATATGCAATTATGCAAAATGAAAGGAACCAATGTCTCCATAATACTGAATATAGTTGTACTACCGTAAAATCATACCGCACATGTTCAAAGGTTCGGCGTAGTTTCAGAATAATAAGAACCAACTAATCGCCGATAGAACCACTCCTGTTGTACCACGTTTGAATAGAACCAAAAGTAATAGGATCAAAGGTCCGACGTTGTTTCAGAATACCAAAATATCGGGCACGATAAGAATAAACCAAATAAAGGTCCAACCTCAAATCTGAAGAAGAATCTGTAGGTAGGAGCCAAGGTTTCATGTCCCATCCCAAATCTCACAGGTAGGAATCCTAAACACACACAGGATGTCCCTAATGGTCGCCAGGAATTTCGAACAAACAATGAGAGCGCTTGCCTAGGGCAATAAGCATGTCGGACAGAGATCGCCTCACCGATAAAGATGATGAAAGAATATCCACGAAATGACTCGAAAACTCAGGTGCTTCCTTCTGGTTTCTTCATCCTTTCCCTTGCGTATTTTGCATTTTGTGCAGCGTTTTTGTTGATGATAAATGTGTTATGATATTGAATCGTAGTTAGAGGTGCAAATTCGAGGATGCTTTGAGAAATAAACTCAGAAAGATCGAAGAGAGTTGATGATGATATTGTTATGAAGAAGATTGATGATGAAGATGCGATGATTGAAGATGAATTCGTGATGATTCAAGATTTTATAAGTGAGTTTTCTGGTGATTTTCTACTGCATATAGGTGAGTGACTGGATGAGGATAGAGCGATTACGGCTTTTGAGGATCCAGAAATGAAGAGATGAGTTGAAGGTCGATTGTATATTGATGATGATTTTCGTGTGAATTGAAGAGAAAGATGAAGGTTGAATTAGTGGTTGTTGGAGGTTCTTGTTGAAGGATCGAGAAGATCCAAGATTCAAATTATGATTCGATGGTGAAGAATCGTCGATTGAAGAAGAGTTATGGAGATTGAATCTTGGAGAGAAAGTTTGTTACGATTTGGTTATTGGTGAATTCCCCATTTTGTTACGTATTCTTCCTTTCTTTTCTACTTGTTTTCTCTGTATAAAAATCTCTTCCCGAATTCTTTTCCTATAGTACCGGTTTTGATATGTTGTTGCGAATCGCAAGGTTTGGTGGTTGTCGGCTTCGTCGGTTTGAAGCTGCAGCTGGTTGATGTATGGAAAGCAAGGCACGGCTTGGGTAAACTTTAGCATGACGTCAGCATAGACCCCATTGTAGATGTGGACCTCCGTTTTTATCTCGGGCCATACCTCTGTTCTGGAGAGATACGTGAACTGACTCTTTTTTATCGCTTGATGCTTTCGCATTTTGAAAATTCACAGAGTCGCCACCGACCTTTTATTTTATCCAATTAAGGAAAGGTTTATAAAAGAAACAGAAAAAAGACCTTTAAGAAATTCTGGGTAAGGGGGTAGGTTATACAAAGGGAAGGTGTTAGCACCCTTTGTATCCATGGTTATCCATGGGCTCTTAAGTTTGCTTAGCTCACTTGTTTTTCGATCACTTTTCAATTGCTTTAGAATGCTCATATGTGGTTTCAAATACCTTTGTAAATTGAATTTTGTAATGATCCGTGTGTGGATGTATACAAAATGCTTGTTTATCTTTCGAAAGATGTTTTGAAAAGAACGTTAACTTTGTAATAATCCGTGTTTGGATGTATACAAAGTATTGTCTTTTTGGAAAGTTTTGTTTTGAAAAACAACAGTATATGAGAATTTTGTTTGTTTTGATTTGAGAAAGCAAACTACGAGGTCTACCCTGAGTTGTAAGGTCTTTATCCTATTTCCTTTAAAAATCTATCCTTTCACCGGATACAAACAAAAGGTTCGATTTTGTACTCGAAACAGTAGAATTTTGACTTTGATTTTGAAAAGAATGAGAAGGGATTACCTTAAGAGGTGCAAGTGTGATTGTGATTGTATTCAGATATTTTATCTTTGAAGTTAGTGATCTAACGGTTCAATTTTATCTTTGACATACACGCAGTTTATATGTGCGGGAAATTAAAATGCAGAAATGTAAAGTGCGGAAAGTAAATCTACGCTATTACATCGATTGTGCAGGAAATGTAAACTAGCCTATTTACATGAATTTGACATCCTATACATTTATCTAGGCATTTAAATTGCAAGAAAATAAAAGGCATGTTTTTGGATTTTTTTTATGATTTGATTTTAATTATAATTAATGCATGATTAATTAAATTAAAATGAAGAAAAAAGATGAAAATATATTTAAACCTAGAAATTAAGTTTAAAATATGTACAAAATATGTGTCAATTAATTTTAAAACAAAACTAATTTTTTTGGAATTTTTGAAATTGATTTGAAATTGATTTAAGTTAATTAAAACATAATTATACAAATAATTAAAACTTAAAGAGAAAATTATGCAAAATATGTACAAAATTAGTTTATAATATATAAACAATATTTAACACAAAGAACAATTTTTTTTATGATTTTTTTTGATTGGTTAGAATAATTAAGAAGCAAATATATAAACATATACCAATTAATTATTTAAAATAGCCTTAATTTAAATAAAATATTAATATTTTTATGCCTAAAAATAAATAAATATTTTATCAGATTAAAACTAAAAATAAAATATTTTTGGTGTTTTATGATTGGTTGATTTTAATTAAAATGCAAAATATAGAGATTTATTAATTAAAACCTGCAGGGGGTGTGTTAAGCAAATCTGGAAAAGAACTATGTTTAGTTCAAGAGATGCCTTTGGGCCAGAAACCAGGGGTGTGAATATCAATACGTACAGGCCCAATCCACTTGTTTCTTTTATTTTTCTGATTTTAAGTTATGTGGGGTCCACGTTTTAAACCAGAACCAATCAGGTTATAACGTTTTGCCACGCATGCCACAGACTTATTGACCAGCCAATAGGAGCGAGGGAAGGAGCCACGCGTGCAGTCAACCATGCCCTAGCCTTGCTGACCACCGGAACAGTGTTTTCCGGTTGTCTTCTCCGGCGAGGTGGTTTTCAAAACCTGCAAAATAGTTAGTTTAAACACCAAATGAAGACCCTACCCCCCTAAATCGAGGCCTGGGAATCCAATGGTGAGGTTAGTTTGGACTGAAAATGCTTGTGTTAAGAGATTCGAAGAGAAACATAAACTCACGGTTGACAATGGCAACCCATGTTCAGGACGTTAGAACTCTCATGCTAGGGTTCAAACCTGATCTAATGATCAGTATAAGCTCAACCATAACCGTGAGACATGTTAACAACGCATGAAATTTGAATTTGAAATCAATGAAAGTTTACCAAATCGGAGAGTGAGAGAACTCGAGTTTCAGGCCTCTATGAACTTGGTTATGGATTTGAACTTACTCAAATAAGTTCCAGGAAGTGATTTATGGACTTAGTTTGCTTTGAAACTAGCTGCAAATTTAAATACGAATTTTGAAGTTTCTTTGATTATTTTTTGAAATATGAAGTGTGTTCTTGCTATATCTTTGCTCTATTTCGTGTGTCCTTATTACATTGAAGTATGCTAGCCTATTTATAAGCCAAGGGCTGCTTAAAAACTAAGCTAAAAGCATTGATGAGCTTTGTTGAAACTTTGATTTTTAAATATTAAAAATCTTTGAAAACTTGACCAAGTCTTCTTCTCTTCAATGCACTTGCCTTGCTCTTCAATTCTCTGCAGAAAAATGAAGGTTCCTTGGGTGAGTCATGCTTAGATTGTAAGCTATCCTTTATCCATTCTTTTTCCTTTTAATTTAATCTTAAAATAAGATAAAATTAAGCAAAAAAAATGGATAAAAATGGTGTGGGCCTTGTCTTGGTCGTGGGAGGCCCATAATATCATGGCAAACATGTTTGAACCATGAAAACTTGGCCCCATTTGGAAAAAATACATTTTTGAGCAATGTTGGTTTCATGCATTTTCCCAAAATTTAGCCAACTTCAACAAGGTGTAAATCCCTCAATTTTTGTCATATGAAGGAGATCTTGCACTTTTTGGAAACCTCAAAGAGTCCTCTAACCAATGCTTTTGGTCTCATGTCAAAATGATTTTTGAAGCTCCTTGTGTGTCCTTTTGAAAAAAGTGTCTTTTTGTTGACTTTGAAAATGACCTGTAATGTCTTTGATCATATTTTTCAAATGGTGAATCCAATGACCATGGGATCAATGGCATTTGAAAGATAATTGAATTTCATTCAAAATAATCTTTGGTTTGAATTTTTTGGATGAAGGATGAGAGAGTTATGATCAGTCAAAGTTGAGTTGACTTTTCAGGCAAAAACCCTAATTTTGAATCTTAGGGTTTTGTTGATTTTTTATCTTTCCTTGATGAATTATGATCATCCAATGATCAAATGATGAATCTTTTGACAAAATATGGACTTTGACAAAAAATTTCATTTTTGACTGTCTGTTGACTTTTTTGGTCAAACGGGTCGTCTGTTGACTGTTTGAGCTGCTGACGGTGCGTCTGAGTGAATTGAAGTTTGAAAATTTGTATGATGGTACTTTGAGATATATGGATTTGCATGAAATCCATTTGAGCTCTCAAAAACTTGTTTCTCCTGTAAAAACAAGAAAACCCTAGTCAGGGACTGTTTATGTAGGAGACAGTTAAGCGTACCTGATTTTTGTGCAGTGTTGAGTCTCTGCTAATCGCGTGATATTCAGAAGACTTCTAGAACAAAAATCTTGGAATTTTGAATTGTTAAAGATTGATTTGATTGATGGTACAAAACACTGAGAATTGTACTGCCAGCAGTTTGGCTATCAACCGACTGTTCAGGTATTGACGTAGCAGTTAGAGTGAAAAATCAACAGTCAAAGTTAATTTTCTTTTTTTGTTGTTTTTGTTTTTGTTTTATGTGAGAAATGAAAGTTTATTTACATGACTTGTTAAAAAAACACAGACATAATAAATAACTAATATTTATTGTATGCGGGCAAAATTACCGATAATAACCCTGAAAATCATTTAATGCACAGAAAAATGAATATTTGACTGGCAGAAAACACATAAAATATTATCTGAGTAATTAAGCAATATTATGACAAGTAGTACAATATTTAATACTGACAGTACAAATATTACATACTATATTGAACAGTACGACGAATAAACGGTACATTTAAGAAATAAGAAATACGGCAAATTTTAAGAATGACGATTGATAACCCATGCTACAAATAGTAACATGTAGATGATTGGGAGCATAAGCATCCCAGGTCCACAGTGTTCCGGGCTATGTAGACAGAAGAAAGACATGATCACCGTAGCAATGGTGATGACCATAAGAAAACACGTTTCCCACCGCTTTGCCATTTTGTCGGGGAAGAAGAAAGGATGGATTATGAAGTGGAAATTTGAGAGATGAATTAGAATTTGATGTGAGATTTTATGGAAGAAAATGAGAGGTATTTATAGAATGGAAAGAAGGATAGAGACGTTGGGGAATGATGTGATTCCGTACAAAAGGAAAATTTGAGTGGAAGTAAGATTTGAAAGAAAGTGTATGATAGTGTTGGGAAAAAGAGAGATGTGGAGAATAAAGTTAGGATTTGATTTTTGAAAAAGAGATTTGAAAAGATTTTTGAAAATAATGGAATATAGTACTAAAATTAGTGGGAAACAAAAGATAATAATAATCTACTTGTTACCAGTACAGTCTGAGTTTCCTGATTTTGCGCCTGCAAAAAGATTTAACTCTGTACCAATTGTGTCAGTACTATTTATCTGTAAATAAATAAATAGCATGTGTGAAGTAATAAACAGCATTTGGCGTTTGCGTAAGAATAAATTCAACTGCAAGCCAAATTACTGTATAAGAAAAAATTCTAAAAACTAAGTATTTCATATATCAGGATCTTTGTTGAAATAAAAATCCATGATTATATGAGACTTTTAATTTTCAGATTGGAGTTTTCTTGAAAAATAATGCGGGCAAATTTTGGGGTATAACAGTTGCCCCTATTCAATCTTCTTAAACCTGAAGAGATTGTCTGAAATCTGAAGGTAGAAGATGATTGAATATTTAGATGCCCTGAAAATTTGCACTTACCTTGATCAGAAGAGATGTTGGAAGTTGCATTTGAATGTCGTCTGCGAAATGTTGTTGGCAGATTGAAACATTACCTGAGATGGGCTTTCAGATGCCACCTGGTAAATGTGTTGATGGTTTGTTCATCAGAATGAATCCATTGATTATATCTTGATGAAGGATTTGAAAGTCTTTGTGTTGACTGTTTCGGAACCGTCCAAGGTTACCGCTTTAAGTCTAGGAGGATAATCGTTACGGAACTTGCCCAAAGTTTTTCCGCTTTAGATTTTGAAAGTTGATCTTTGTGAACCGTCTGAGGTATCGCTTTTAGATCTTTGATGCTAGATCGTTCTGGAACCGTCCGAGGTATCGCTTTAGATCTGTGATAGTAGATCGTTCTGGAATCGTCTGAGGTATCGCTTTAGATCTGCAATGTTAGATCGTTCTGGAACCGTCTGAGGTATCAACTTTAGATCTGTGATGCCTATTTTTGAGTTGGTAAGTGATCAGAATGAATCTTCGGCTTGATTATATCTGAGAGAACCGTTCATGGAATTCAGGTGAACACTGCATGTGATTGAGAACATCTTTGTTGAAGATATTCGTCTACCTGAAAAATCAAGTTAGTGATATGCAATGTTTATGATGCATGTAATGTGAGATATTCCCGGAGAAATATGCATGTGATGTTGTGTATGAATATATGATGTATGATGTATGATGTATGATGTATGATGTATGAATGTGAGATGTCGAGCTTCTATTTGGGAAAATAAATTTCCGCCAGTCATCTGGACATGACTATATTGTGATCGTTGATGATCTTTTGTCTTGTTTGAGTACCCTCGGCTGGGGAAATTCTTTGAGAACCCTGGTACTCTGTTGAAGGATCTTTGAATATCTCTTGGGAATGAAAGGTAGCTGGAAGTTCTGATACCCTTTCAAATGGGAACGAGGAATATGCATAATCCTCCGATGCACTATCTGACCAAGTCCGGGTGCGGGGATCACACCTTCTGAAGATAGTAATCTGGAACAACCCTGCTGGGGAATAAGACTTCTTTTGAAGAGAAGATCTTTTTGAGGAATTTGCTGAGAAATGCATTTCTCTTGGGGATTTTCTTCTGATGGGATGATGTCCAGATAATTAGGACATTTCCTGAATGCTATTCCTGTTTTTCCTGGTAAACATCAATCATATTCAAATGCACATGTTCATTCAAAATTATCATTGGGACGCTTACGTATTTAAACAGAAAAAGTGAAAATGGTGATTTTTGAGCCTAAGCTGCATTGATTTTTGAAAAAGAGCCATGATAGGCTGGTTAGCACAGGGAGACAACAATCCTAGAAGTAGGAAACTGTCAGAAAGTTTTGGAAAATATTTATAAAGATAAATAGCTATGTGAAAACAATCCAGTCAAGTTTCAACTCTGCTATTGCCAATCTGTCCTCGAGCATCTCATCCCTCACTTGTTGGAAGAAAGTGATTGGACTAATCGGTGTCTTTGAGGTGTTGAATCTTGATGGTGAGTAGGCAGCTGAACGGAACACAGTTGTATGCTTCATTCCCTAACTTTTGCCTAGGCTGCCCTTTCAGGTTTTCAGCCTACCGGGATAGTATTTGTTTAGTCTCTAATTTTTGCCTGGACCGCCCTTTCGGGTTTTCAATCCACCGAGACGCTCATTTTTTGCCTAAGTTGCCTTTTCAGGTTTTCAACTTAGCGAGCTTTTTTTCTTTTTAAGCGAAGTACTTTTTGACTATGTCAGCATTCACAGGGTGTGGGAAATCCTCGCCATCCATGGTGGTAAGCAACATGGCACCGCCGGAGAATATTTTCTTGATTATGAATGGTCCCTCGTAGGTGGGAGTCCATTTGCCTCTGGGATCACCTTGTGGTAAGATGATGCGTTTGACAACCAAGCCACCAGTTTGGTATGCTTGACTTTTGACTTTTTTGTTGAAGGCTTTGATCATACGCTTTTGGTATAGCTGACCATGACAAATAGTTGCGAGCCTTTTCTCATCAATCAAGTTTATCTGGTCCAACCGTGTTTGAATCCAATCGTCTTCGTCTAGATTGGCTTCTTTCATAATCCTTAGGGAAGGAATCTGAATTTCAATTGGAAGAACTGCCTCCATACCATAGACTAAGGAGAATGGAGTTGCCCCTGTTAAAGTACGCGCAGATGTGCGATAACCATGAAGAGCAAAAGGCAACATCTCATGCCAGTCTTTGTAGGTTACTGTCATTTTTTGTATGATTTTCTTGATGTTCTTGTTGGCAGCTTCCACCGCGCCGTTCATCTTTGGTCGATATGGAGAAGAATTATGATGTTTGATCTTGAACTGTGTGCAAAGTTCAGTAATCATTCTGTTGTTTAGATTTGTGCCATTGTCCGTGATAATCCGTTCAGGGATGCCGTACCGACAAATGAGATTGTATTTGATGAACCGGGCCACCACATTCTTGGTAACAGAAGCAAACGAAGCTGCTTCTACCCACTTTGTGAAGTAGTCAATAGCGACCAGGATAAAGCGATGTCCGTTGGAGGCAGTAGGTTTGATTTCTCCAATCATATCAATACCCCACATTGCAAAAGGCCAAGGAGCCGTCAGGACGCTTAATGGAACTGGAGGTACATGTACTTTGTCAGCGTATATCTGGCATTTGTGACATGTTCGGGAGTGATGATGGCAGTCTGTTTCCATGGTAGACCAGTAATAACCTGCTCTCAGGATCTTTTTAGCCATTGTATGTCTACTGGAATGAGTACCGAAGGTACCATTGTGTATTTCTTCCATGATCTGTTCTGCTTCCTTCTTGTTTACACAGCGAAGTAAAGTCGAGTCATGGTTGCGTTTGTATAAGGTTCCATTGCTTAGGAAGAATTTGGCAGCAAATCTCCTTAGAAACTTTCTGTCGTTAATGGATGCCCCTTCAGGGTACTCCTGAGCTTCGAGATATCTTTTTACTTCATGGAACCATGGTTTTTCTTCTGTTCCTTCGGCATTGATTTCATTGCAATATGATGGTTCATCTTGCCTGTAAATGGTGATCATAGGCGCCTCGTTGTCCCACCTGACTTTGAACATGGATGACATGGTAGCTAAAGCATCAGCTAGTTAATTTTCCTCGCGTGGGATGTGTTCGAAAGTGATTTCTTCGAAGTAAGGAATCAAACTCAGCACATATTCTTTGTAAGGAATTAGATTCGGGTGCTTCGTGTCCCATTCCCCTTTGACTTGGTAGATTACCAAGGCCGAGTCTCCGTAGACTTCCAGGAATTTGATTCTTAGATCGATTGCAGCTTTAAGACCCAGAATACATGCTTCGTATTCGGCTATATTGTTAGTGCCATTGAAGCATAATCTGGCAGTGAATGGTGTATAACCTCCTGCAGGGGAAATGATCACAGCTCCGATGCCATTGCCAAGTGCATTAGAAGCTCCGTCAAAAACCATAGTCCACCGGGATCCTGGCTCGGGTCCTTCTTCTGGTCCTGGTTGTTTGTAGTCATTGACTAGCATAATGTCTTCGTCTGGGAAGTCAAAGTTCAATGCTTGATAATCATCCACTGCTTGATGAGCCAGATGATAAGCTACCACACTTCCTTTAATTGCTTTTTGTGAAGTGTATTGAATGTCATATTCTGTTAAGATCATTTGCCATCTTGCTATTCTTCCAGAGAGAGCAGGTTTTTCGAACACGTATTTGATGGGATCCATCTTGGAGATTAGGAAAGTGGTGTGATTTAGCATGTACTGTCTTAGTCGGCGAGCCGCCCAAGCTAAGGCACAACAAGTTTTTTCGAGTTGTGAGTATCTTGTTTCACAATCGGTAAACTTTTTGCTAAGATAGTAGATTGCGTGCTCCTTTCGGCCGGATTCGTCATGTTGTCCTAGTACACACCCCATTGAGTCTTCTAACACAGTTAGGTACATTATCAGAGGTCTGCCTTCCACAAGTGGCAACAAGATTGGAGGTTTTTGGAGATATTCTTTGATTTTGTCAAAGGCTAACTGGCATTTGTCATTCCACCTTTCCACTTGATCTTTCTTCAACAGTTTGAAGATCGGCACACAAGTAGTAGTCATGTGGGCAATAAATCGGGCGATGTAATTTAGACGTCCCAAGAATCCTCTGACTTGTTTCTCGGTACGAGGTATAGGCATTTCTTGAATGGCTTTAACCTTGGCGGGATCAACCTCAATACCTTTGCTGCTGACGATGAAACCTAAGAGTTTGCCGGATCTTACTCCAAAGGTACACTTATTTGGGTTCAGTCGCAACTTGTATTTCTTGAGTCTGTCAAACAACTTGTGTAAATGACCCAGATGTTCTTCCTCGGTGTTGGATTTTGCAATCATGTCATCGACATACACCTCTATTTCTTGATGAATCATATCATGAAATAGCGCTACCATTGCACGTTGATAGGTTGCTCCTGCGTTTTTCAGACCAAAGGGCATTACTTTGTAACAAAAGGTTCCCCAGGGTGTTGTGAAGGTTGTTTTTTCCATGTCTTCGGGTGCCATCTTGATTTGATTGTACCCTGAGAATCCGTCCATAAAGGAGAATACCTTGCATTGTGCGGTATTGTCAACCAGTACATCGATGTGTGGTAAAGGGAAATCATCTTTGGGGCTTGCCCGGTTCAGATCTCTGTAGTCCACGCACATTCTGACTTTCCCGTCTTTTTTAGGTACAGGCACGATGTTAGCTATCCAAGGAGGATAACTTACAACTTTTAGGAATCCGGCATTGAACTGTTTTTCAACCTCGTCTTTGATCTTTTTTGACATATCAGGCCTACTCCTTCGTAGTTTCTGTTTGACTGGAATGCTACCTTCTTTGATTGGCAGGCGATGAACTACAATGTCTGTGTCAAGGCCTGGCATATCTTCATAGGACCAGGCGAATATCTCGACGTAGTCTCGCAGCATTTGAATCAGTCTTTGCTTGACGCTGTGTTCTAAATCAGCCCCTATTTTGACTTCTTTCTTTTCTTCGTTGCTGCCCAAGTTGATGACCTCAATTGGCTCATCGTGAGGCTGTATGGCCTTGTCTTCTTGTTCTAGCAGCCTTGCAAGTTCTCTTGGCACTTCACAATCTTCCTCACTTTCGTCCTCAGTTTGGTAAATCGGATTTTCAAAGTCATGACGGGCAATAGCAGAATCGTTGTTGACTGGATCCAGAGTGTATGTGAATCTGCATGTTAGTTATGTGAGTGTGTGTGAAGAAAAAAACATAGCTATTTGAAAGCGAAGAAAGAAGGAAAAAGGATCACAAAATTTAAATATGCAAGCGTCCCATGATTTTATTGAATGCACATGATCATGATATGATAAGCCCTTATAGAAGGACCAGTGTGCTAAGGCGCACGGCTTTCAAGCTCATGGTTTGATTGTTCAGGAACCATTTTTATCTTTGCACAATATACACAAAGAAAACAGGAAATGGCATTTACTCCTGGTCAAAGGAGATCACATCCTCAGCTTTCCAGTTGTTCAATCCACTGTTGCGAGCAGGGAGTATCCAGCTGTTCCAGTTGTAGTTGTCTTCTTCATCTTCCACAACATTGATTTCATTAGTGGGAAAATGAGCCGGTGATCCTTCGGGATAAGTGATATACTCTGCTGGATACGAGAGCCCAGGCTGAGGTATCTCTGTTGGCTGAGCGAGATGCTCGATAAGACCGTCCCATGCAGTCGGGATGATGTTTTGAATTGAGACCTGTGCATCCTGATGAGGAGTGTATGCTGACAGAAAGCAACCCTCGTTATTTGGTATTTCCCTGGCTTCTTCAAGAGCGAAATTGTCATCGTAATGTTCATCCCATCCAGTTGGGACAATGTCCTTCATAGCAATTTGTGAGCTTGGAGGAGCGGAATATTTCACCATATAGTCATATTTGCCGCTGGGTTCTCCTAGCGTGTCCCATACTTCTTTGGGTGGATTTTGATATTGCTCAGTGACGGGACATGTGAAACTTTCGTCATTTTTAATTTGATCACCCCATCCAGTCGGGGTAAGGTCTTCCATAGCGATATAAGAATTCTGAGGTGCGGCATACTGATAGTTATACCCGCCGTTTGGTTCTCCCACAACATCCCACATTCCCATGGAAATGGGTGGAATCTCATCTGGATATGGCTGAATGATATGGTTCATGAACACTCCTTCATCTTCAATAGCGTTTACTTCTTGGCTGACGAAGTGTGACATTAATCCTCCAGAACGAGGACCTTGATCATTCTTTTGATTTTCACTATCATAGCCCAGGCCTAGCTTGTCAGACTTGTAGGGTATATCGGGAAGCTGTCCCCATACTGTGCAATCACCCTGTTCAATCATGGCTTTGGCATCTTTGAGAGAAGCCATAGTTGTAGTTGGAGTAGCAGGAATATGCTTGGTGGTAGAGACATCTGGGGAGACCACCTCAAATGATTGGCATGGAGTTTCGATGAATTCGTCCTCCAACTCAACATATTTGGAATTGCTTAGGTGACTAACCACATATTCCTCTTCGCCATAGACTGTGACAATCTTTCCTTTTACTGGATATTTTAACTTCTGATGCAGGGTAGAAGTTACAGCGTTTGCCCCATGTATCCAAGGGCGTCCAAGTAAACAGGAGTAGGCTGGGTGAATTTCCATTACGTAAAAGATAGAATCAAAGATTTGAGAACCCACTCTGATTGGGAGATTCACTTTTCCGTATACCGTTCTGGTTGATCCGTCAAAGGCTCTTACCACAACATCACTTGGTTGTAACACAATTCCTTCGAAGTCAAGCTTTTCTAGTACTGTTTTCGGTAACACGTTCAAAGAAGAACCGTTATCTACTAGCACATGAGATAGAGTGGTGCCATTACATTCAATGGAGATATGTAGGGCTTTGTTGTGATTTTTTCCAGCAGGAGTTAGATCCACATCAGAGAAACCGAGACCATTGTTCACGGTTAGATTGGCAACACAATTCTCAAATTGGTCGACTGAGATCTCTTGAGGCACATGCGCAGCTTTCAGGAACTTCATCAGGGCTTTGGCATGAGCTTCTGAATATTTTAGCAGAGATAGCATTGAGATTTTTGAAGCGGTGTGCCCCAGTTGCTCAACAATATTGTAATCACTCTTGCAGATGATTTTCAATATTTCCTCCATTTCTTGCTTTGATGGATCCTCAGCAGTGATCTCCACCGGGGTTTGAACTTGTTCAACTTGTGGCTCTTTGCCTCGAGCGTTGTTATCTTGATTAGGAACTGGGACTCGGACTGGACCAGCAGCAACATTTGGAGAAATTTCTGGTGAAAAGATTCTTCCACTTCTCGTGATCTTGCTGGTACCCACAATATTACCCACAGTTGGAGTAGTTAACTTTGCGGTCTCTTCAGTCGAGGTACCCTGCTTAACTCCATGAACGTAAACATTAGCGTTGTATCCCCATGGGACAGCTTTGTCTGAGGAGTATGGAAATGGAGTTGGACTAGCAATGACTACTGATGCCACTTTGAGTGTAGCAGAAATTTTGAATGGAGCCTTGGGAGAGATTTTGAACGGTAAGCTGGATATCACTGAGGCATCCTCTATTCTCATCCCGTTTGCAAAGACTTCGCACAGCACGTCCATAGAAGGGAGCCTCTCAAACATAATGATACGGCGATCCATCCACTTTTGAATTCCCATCCTCAGATTTTCACAACCATTGGGCAGGCATGAGCAATAAAAGCAGTCGGGGTCACATCCTGGGAAGTAACCAGCTCGGATTAGCTTTCCTTTGACTTCGCAGAGTGGAGTTGATAATTCGTTCACATCATAGACGTAAACTGTGTCCAGGATAGCGTTAACAGTTTTGTCATGCTTTGGCATAGGTGCTGTGATGACATTTGGAGTTTCTGGAGGATCGAACTCAATTTCACCAGCATCTATCATATCTTGTATTTTATTTTTCAGGGCCCAACAGTGATCTGCGTCATGTCCTGGAAAGTTTGAGTGGTAGGCACATGTCGCATCAGGGCGATAATTCGGAGAGGAAGTGTTGACATTCTTTGGAGGACCTTTTAAGGTGATCAGATCTGCTTTTAGCAAGTGCTGCAATGCCTGAGAGATTGGCATGTTGATTCTGGTGAAATTTCTTCTTGGTGCATCTGGTCGATGCGTATATTTTGGCTGCTGATCTTTTTGAGGTGCAGATGCGGAGATCAGAACTGCCCCTACAGATTGATGCTGCTCACTTTTGCGACTTTTCTGAATTTGCGTTGTATTGACCTCATTTCTCCCGCTGATGGGCCTTTTTGTGGTACCAGAGGAGGAACCTATTTGAATTTTTCCATTTTGAATGCCACTTTCGACACGTTCTCCGGTCAGTATCAGGTCAGTGTTAAGTGCCAAATTGTAGTTATTTTGTGTATGTAAATAGTGGCACTTATCAATGCTTTTTGTTAATACCGTTTGAATAATTCCCCGTTTTTGTGTAAATACGTATACTTTGTGAATAGATGTATTTTCATACACTTTTATACCGTTTGATAGTTTTGTTGTATTTTTGTAGGTATTCTTGCGTTTTCGGAGCCTTGAGGAATAAAGTGTCGAAGACACGGCTGCGAGAGCAAAGAGAAAATAATTCTGCTGTTCTGGTGCAGGGCGCTTCGCGCGCTGTAGGGCGCGTCGCGCCCTCTTTGAGTTTGAAGAACATAGTCTGGCAGAAGTTAGGGCGCGTCGCGCCGGATTAGGGCGCTTCGCGCTCTAGGGCGGTTTGGTAAATTTATATAGGGCGCGTCGCACTGAAATAGGGCGCGTCGCGCCCACTGCGAAACTCTGTTTTGTATAAATAGCTTAGAACAGATTTTTCTAGGTTTTTTATCACCTCTTCTTGACAAGTTGAGCTCTGATCCTTTTTTGGTAGTTTAGAGGCTTAGGAAACACCATTGGGTGCGACATCATGTGGATTGATCATGGATCTGACTCGATTTCATTGTACCGGTGAGATCTTTCCGGTTCATCTTCTCTCTTCCCTTTGTTTCATTCCAATGGTGGGTGTTGTATGTATGTTTCTACTCTTATTGTATGTATATTTGTGGATCTTGGGATCGTTTATATATTCGCTTTACAAATCATCATTGTTGTTGTTCTTGATCTTTTTGCTTAAATGCTCTGGATTTGTGTTGTTGCAGACATGGACACCATAGATCTTGATTAGGAATGATAACTGTTAGTTTCTGGGTTGCAGACATGGATTTAGGACTAACAATCGTAATGGGTATCGAGTCTAATGCCTCCGTGTTGTTTGTGTTGGTGGAGAAATCGCTGATGTGAATAGTACGGTTGAGCTTTCGTCGGTGTTGCAGACATGGGCACCGATGTGGCATCTCGAATGATGCCCGGTGATGTTGATGCGTTTTGTGAGTGTCGAGCGATAGATCTTCGTATTTAAGTATTAGACGGGTAGAACGAAATACAACTCCATAACTATTTCTCTTAGACTATTGAGATTGTTTATCTGCTTTTATTTACTTTTCCCGCATTTACTTTTCCGCACCCAATTCATGAAACTTAGAACGCGAGATAGTCGAACGGCAGTTCTTCTCACCGATCTCTGTGGACACGATAATTCCCGGATGAATACTTCCAAAACTTTTGTTGCTTGCCGCTCTACCGCCACAACAAAATGGCGCCGTTGCCGGGGATTGGTTGAGATTAACCGCATTGCGATGGTTTTATGTTTTAAGTTTCGTATAGTTTTGATTAAGTGTTTGGGCAGGTCATTTTCTTTAGGTTGCGTTTGAGGCGAAAGCATTGGCGTACCGCGAGGAAGTTTCTTACCATTCGCGAAACAATAAAGGCGTCGAGCTAATGACGTTAAACGAGCGCTTGTTGGGAGGCACCCCAACGGTTTTATTTTTCTGTTTTTCTGTAATTGAGTTGTGTAGGTGTTAAGTGGTGGCTCACTGGAAAATCTGTCTTTTTAGACTGGTCTGGTTTTTCTGGTGTAGCGCGCGTCGCGCGCTCATGGGTGCGTCGCGCGCTGGGTTGCTTTTGGCCAGTGACCTCTTTTTAACGGGTCACTCGGCTCGCCTTTTTCCCACTTACACCAAGGCTTTATAGTATAGTATTTTATCGATTTATTTTTAATTCTTTTGTTTGTGTTTAGACTCAAATTTTGGCCCGATTACTTGGAGTCGCATTTGGTAATTCTTCGATTTTGATTGATTCAACAAGCCGGTTGTGCGGTAATGATTGATCGAATTTGTACGTTGCAAGGTACTCGTTTATCGCTTTCTATAGCATAGCATGTTTAGGAGACTTTTCATTTGTACAATTTTCATACTATTCATTATTTTTGCATAACTTGCTCATGACTTGAATCACAATTAGTTTCCCCTTTTTACCATAAATGTGAGGTGGCTTTCCATTGTGTATATATGTGAGTGACCGACATTTCTTGTTTTAACTGGATATTATTGAAGGATAGAAAAACACTTAGAAAGGGGGGGATTGAATAAGTGTGACTTTAAATCTTGGACGATAAAAATAAATTGCACAATTATTTTTATCCTGGTTCGCTGTTAACGAAGCTACTCCAGTCCACCCCCGCAGAGATGATTTACCTCAACTGAGGATTTAATCCACTAATCGCACGGATTACAATGGTTTTCCACTTAGTCCACGACTAAGTCTTCTAGAGTATTCTGATCACAACTTGATCACTCCAGGAACAACTGCTTAGACAACTTCTAAGACTTTTCTAGAGTCTACTGATCAACCTGATCACTCTAGTTACAAACTGCTCAGCCAACTGCTAAGACTTCCTAGAGTATACTGATCACACGATCACTCTAGTTCCTTACAACTTAATGTAATCTATTCAAGAGTTTACAAATGCTTCTTAAAAGCTATAATCACAAACTGTGATATTTCTCTTATCGTTTAAGCTTAATCTCACTAAGATATTACAACAGCAATGTAGTGAGTTGATGAAGATTCTGAGCTTTGATTGACTAGCGTTTCAGCAAGTTTATTTTCGTTCAGAGTTGTTAAGAATTGGTGTTGAATCGTTAACCTTGCTTCTCATCAGAACTTCATATTTATAGGCGTTGAGAAGATGACCGTTGAATGCAATTAATGCTTTGCGTGTTCCGTACAGCATCGCATTTAATGTTATACGCTTTTGTCAACTACCTCGAGCCTTGTTCACGCTGTGTCTACTGACGTTGCCTTTAGTAGCTTTAACGTTCCTTTTGTCAGTCAGCGTAGTCTGCCACCTGTACTTTCTTCTGATCTGATGTTTGTGAATATAACGTTTGAATATCATCAGAGTCAAACAGCTTGGTGCATAGCATCTTCTGATCTTCTGATCTTGAAGTGCTTCTGTTGCGTGATACCATCTTCTGAGCTTCAGTGCTTCTGATCTCTTGTTCTTCTGATGCTTCCATAGACCCATGTTCTGATTCTGCTTCGACCATCTTCTGATGTCTTGCCAGACCATGTTCTGATGTTGCATGCTGAACCATTTGAGACACAACTTCTGAGCGCTGAATTATGCGTACTCTTTATATATTTCCTGAAAGGGAAATTGCATTGGATTAGAGTACCATATTATCTTAAGCAAAATTCATATTATTGTTATCATCAAAACTAAGATAATTGATAAGAACAAATCTTGTTCTAACAATCTCCCCCTTTTTGATGATGACAAAAACATATATAAATGATATGAATTTGCGATCAGAAAGAGTAGACGGCAAAAGACAAATTACACAGCTATAGCATAAGCATATGAATATGTCTCCCCCTGAGATTAACAATCTCCCCCTGAGATAAATAATCTCCCCCTGAAATAAATACTCGAAGAACTTTGATAAAAGACTTCCCTGATTATTTCGGTAGAGACGATCATATAAGCTTCTGCCTTCAGAGAATTCATAGCTTCTGACTTCTGCTTCCATTGGACAGCTTCAGAACTTGAATTTCTTTAGATCCTTAGAACACTCACAGCTTCTGATTCCTGCTTCCATCGTGGACAGCTTCAGAACTTGAATTTCTTTGATCTTCAGAACATTCACAGCTTCTGACTTCTGCTTCCATTCAGGACAGCTTCAGAACTTGAATTTCTTTGATCTTCAGAACATTCACAGCTTCTGATTTCTGCTTCCATTCAGGACAGCTTCAGAACTTGAGTTTTCTGGATCTTTTAGAACATTCACATCTTCTGATTTCTGCTTCCCTCGGATAGCTTCAGAACTTTGAATGTCTACCAACATCACTTCATGCTAGATTTGTATCAGAACATTGTTGAATGTACCAGAGCATCATCAGAGCATCTCTACATCCTGAAATGTTACAGAACAAAAACTAAACGACAAAAGTCAGCATGAACGAGTTAGAACATAAAATGTATGTTTGAACACATTATATGTATCAGAGCCATATAGGCTGAAATAATGTATCAGAGCAAATAATGTATCAGAGCCATAACATTATATGTATCAGAGCAAATAGAATTTTGTCAGAACAGGATAGACAATGATATTCAAATTCTATTATCAGTGCTTCTGATTCATTCTTCTTTCTTGCTTCTGATCTCTGAAGCTTGACAGCACTCAGCTTGCTTCAGTTTCCAAGAGCTTATTCCTTTTACAGAATAACGCTTCTTATGGTTTTGCTTCTAGTGTTTGCTTCTGAAGATTCACTTCACTTCTCTGTACCTGCAAAACACTTAAACCATATAGAACTTGCAGTTCTTGTTAGTGAATGTGTGGGAGCCTCTACCCAGCAACTGATAGATTTAATCAAATCATTTATCATTTATCTTCTCCCCCTTTTTGTCATAACATCAAAAAGAATATTTAATAGAGAAAGATGAGAGGGAAAGAGAAGAGTTTGAAGAGTATTTAAAAAGAAATAAAATGAAACGAATGATGACTAGCATTTAATGTTACGTGACGTGAGGAGAGATAATAAAGACAAATGAGGTGACTAGCACAGTTACCTATGGTCGGTGTCCCTTCAACTGCACGCACGTTTATCCATGAATAGTAACTACAGGTTTACCATCCCGAGATAAAACGTAACAGCTGTTTTGCTTTAAAAGAGGTTCTGAATCAATTTAGACAATGAAACGTTAGTAATAGCCGAATCATAATTTCTAAAAGATTTTAATCAGAACTTCTGATATATAAAAAATAATCCATGTTCATTTCAGAAGTTACTCATACATAAGAACTTCTCATCTTCTCATTCTGGGCATAGATCCATACTGATGTTCTTCAGAATGAACTTAAACCTATCTTCAGCCAGGGGTTTTGTAAAGATATCAGCCCATTGATGGTCTGTATCCACAAAGTTTAAAGAAATAACACCCTTCTGAACATAGTCCCTTATGAAATGATGTTTAATCTCAATATGTTTAGCTTTTGAATGAAGAATAGGATTCTTAGATAAACATATAGCAGAAGTATTATCACAGAATATAGGAATGTTACTCTCAAATATCTGATAATCTTCCAACTGACTCTTCATCCAGAGCATCTGTGTACTACAGCCAGCAGCAGCGACATATTCTGCTTCTGTTGTTGATAGAGCAATAGTTGCTTGCTTCTTGCTATACCAAGAGATCAAATGACTTCCAAGAAATTGGCAACTTCCTGAAGTACTTTTTCTTTCAATTCTGTCTCCAGCATAGTCAGCATCACAGAATCCTACTAAGTTGTATTCTTTAGATTTTCTGTAAACTAAACCAACATTAGTAGTACCTTTCAGATACCTTAGAATTCTCTTAACAGCAGTTAAATGAGATTCTCTAGGATCTGATTGGAATCTAGCACACAAACAAACACTGAACAGAATGTCAGGTGTGGACCGTCCTTTCGGGCCATACCCCTCCGTGGGTGGGATACGTGAACTGACTCTTTTTTGTCGATCGGACGCTTTCGCGTCACTTTTGAAAAAAGTTTACAGAGTCGCCACCGACCTTTTATTTTATCCAATGAAGGAAAGGTTTATAAAAGAAACAGAAAAAAGACCTTTGAGAGATTCTGGGTAAGGGGGTAGGTTATACAAAGGGAAGGTGTTAGCACCCTTTGTATCCATGGTTATCCATGGGCTCTTTAGTTTGCTTAGCTCATTTGCTTTACTTTTCAATTGATTCGGAATGCTTTACCTGTGTTTTTGAAATACCTTTGCAAATAGAATTTGTAATGATCCTTGTGCGGATATATACAAATGTTTGTTTATCTTTCGAAAGATGTTTTGAAAAGATCGTTAATTTTGTAATGATCCGTGTTTGGATGTATACAAAATATTGTCTTTTGGAAAATTCGTTTTAAAAAAACAACAGTGTATGAGAATTTTGTTTGTTTTGATTTTGAGCAAGCAAACTAGGAGGTCTACCCTGAGTTAGGAGGTCTTTATCCTTGTTCCCTTTAAAAATCTATCCATTCGTCGGATATAAACAAAAGGTTCGATTTTGTACTCGAAACAGTAGAAATGTAACTTTGATTTTGAAAAGAGTGAAAAGGGGTTACCCTAGGAGGTGCAAATGTGATTGTGATTGAATTCAGATATTTATCTTTGAAGTTAGTGATCTGACGGTTCAGTTTTATCTTTGACATACACGCAGTTTATATGGGTGCTGGAAATTAAAATGCGGAAATGTAAAGTGCAGAAAGTAAATCTACGCTATTACATCGATTGTGCGGGAAATGTAAACTAGCCTATTTACATGAATTTGACATCCTATACATTTATCTAGGAATTTTAAATTGCAAGAAATAAAAGGCATATTTTTGTATTTTTGTGATTTATTTTAAATATAATTAATGCATTATTAATTAATTTAAAATAAAGAAAAGATGGAAATATGATTAAACCTAGCAAATAAGTTTAAAAATATGTACAAAATGTTTGTCAATTAATTTTAAAGCAAAACTAATTTTTTTGGAATTTTTGAAATTGTTTTTGGATTTTTTAAGTTAATTAAAAACATAATTATTTAAATAATTACACAAATAATTAAAACTTAAAGAGAAAATTATCCTAAATATGTACAAAATTAGTTTATGATATATAAACAATATTTAACACAAAGAACAATTTTTTTTATGATTTTTTGATTGGTTAGAATAATTAAAAAGTAAATATATAAATATAAACTAATTAATTATGTAAAATATTGGAATTATGAAGAAAAATAAAATATTTTTATTTCAGAAAATAATATATATTTTTAGAAGTCTAAAATATTTTTGTGGAATTTTTTGATTTTTTAAACTATTTTTAAATAATTTTGCAATAAAAATAAAATAAAAATAGAAAATATGAAAGGATACTGATCCTGTGTGGTAAGATTGAGGGTCCATGGTATAGGCTGTGTGTTATGATCATTGGATGAGCTGGCTTGATTGATCATGTGGTTCAGATTTGGAGGCGCATGATATGAGTGTGGGGAGCATGTACTGAATTCAAGGAGAATTCAGATTCTCTGACTGGGACCCATGCTGGTTGACCAGCGAATGAGAAACGTGGAAAGGGCCACGCAGGCACGCTGAAAAGTCAAAGCTGGGGCTGACGAACCACGCTGGGACGCGTGGTCGTCTTCAACCTCCAGAAGTGTGGTTTTTGGACTCAAATAGCGGGGGTTTTTAACCTCCCTTATTTGAACGATAAAATATGCAGTTTTTGATAACTTCTGAACCTGCAAAAAACAAGCGTTAGCAATGAATGAAAGTGACCCAGATCCCTTAAAATCACCTCCTGAACACGATGGTGGTATTAGTTTTGCAATTTGAGGTCTGTAGCCATGGATTCGAAGAGATTCAAGTATGAACACTCATGAGCTCGTGTTAATGGTATGGGGTGATTCTCACGTGGGAACTCTCATGTTAAAGCCCAGATCACTCATATAGGACCTCATGAACATATTAAGATGGTTAGTTTACATGGAAATTGATTGCATATAAGAAAACGAAAGTAAAGGGCATATGTACATGAAGAACTTTATGTGCACTATACGACTCTCATGGGACTATATTATGAGTTCAATCTTACTCTATGTTGTTTGAGAAGATGATTGGAAAGCTTTGTTTGTATTAATATTGATTGAAATATAGAATTGGAAAATTACAAAGTGTATGTATTTTTTGGAGAATTTTATGATAAAGATGGCTATGCTCTTGTTCTAATTCGTGTGTCCTTTTGCTGAAGTATGATGCTCCTTTTATAGCCCAAAGGCTGCTTGGAAGTGAAGCAAGAAGCTATAGTTGCCTTTGTTGAAAGTTTGGTTCTTTAATATTAAAAAACTTTGAATTTTTGACCAAGCCTTGACTCCATTCAATGCTCTTGCCTTGGGCATCAATCTTCTGCAGAAAATTGAAGATTTTGGAGGTGAGTCATACTTGGAGACCAAGTCACCAATTATCCATGCAATTTTCCTTTGATTTTAATCTTAAAATAAGATAAAATCATGTCAAAAATGGATAATATAGATGTGGGCCTTGTCTTGGTCGTGGGAGGCCCATAGTAACATGGAAAAGATGTTTGGACCACAAAAACTTGGCATCTTTTGGAAAAAAAAACATTTTTGAGCAATGTTGATTTCATGCATTTTCCCAAAATTTAGCCAACTTCAACAAGGTGTAAATCCTTCAATTTTTGTCATATGAAGGAGATCTTGCACTTTTTGGAAACCTCAAAGAGTCCTCTAACCAATGTCTTTGGTCTCATATCAAAATGATTTTTGGTTCTCCTTGTGTGTCCATTTGAAAAAAGTGTCTTTTTGTTGACTTTGAAAATGACCTGTAATGTCTTTGGCCATATTTTTCAAATGGTGAATGCTATGACCATGGGATCAATTGCATTTGAAAGATAATTGAATTTCCTTCAAAATGAGCTTTGGTTGACATTTTTTGGATGAAGGATGAGAGAGTTATGATCAGTCAAAGTTGAGTTGACTTTTCAGGCAAAAACCCTAATTTTGAATCTTAGGGTTTTGTTGATTTTTGATCTTTCCTTGATGAATTGTGATCATCCAATGATCAAATGTTGAATCCTTTGACAAAATATGGACTTTGACAAAAAATTTCATTTTTGACTGTCAGTTGACTTTTTTGGTCAAACGGGTCGTCTGTTGACTGTTTGAGCTGCTGACGGTGCGTCTGAGTGAATTGAAGTTTGAAAATTTGTATGATGGTACTTTGAGATGTATGGATGTATATGAAATCCATTTGAGCTCTCAAAACTTGTTGCTCCTGTTAAAACAAGAAAAACCCTGATTAGGGACTGTCTGTATAGGAGGCAGTTAAGCGTACCTGATTTTTGTGCAGTGTTGAGTTTCTGCTAATCATGTGATATTCAGAAGACTTCTAACACAAAAATCTTGGAAATTTGAATTGTGAATGATTGATTTGATTGATTGTACAAATCACTGTGAATTGTACTGTCTGCAGTTTGTCTGTCAACCGACTGTTCGTGTACTGAAGCAGCAGTTAAAGTGAAAAATCAACAGTCAAAGTTAATTTTCTTTTTTGTTGTTTTTTTTTGTTTTTGTTTTATGTGAAAAATGAAAGTTTATTTACATGACTTGTTAGAAAAACACAGACATAATAAATAACTAATATTTACGGTATGCGGGCAAAATTACCGATAATAACCCTGAAAATCATTTAATGCACAGAAATAGGAATATTTGACTGGCAGAAAACACACAAAATATTATCTTAGTAACTAAGCAATATTATGACAAATAGTACAACATTTAATACTGACAGTACAAATATCACATACTATATTGAACAGTACGACGAATAAACGGTACATTTAAGAAATAAGAAATACGGCAAATTTTAAGAATGACGATTAATGACCCATGCTATGAACAATAACATGTAGATGATTGGGAGCATAATCATTGCAGGTCCACACTCCTCAGGACTGTGCAGGCAGAAGAAAGTTGTGATCACCGTAGCAATGGTGACGACTGTAAGAAGCAGTGTTTCTATCCATTTTGCCATTTTTGCTAGGGAAGAAGAAATGATGGATTATGAGGTAGGAATTTGAAAGATGATTTAGAATTTGATGTGAGATTTGTGGGAAGAATGAGAGGTATTTATAGAATGGAAAGATGATAGAGACGTTGGGGAATGATGTGATTCCGTACAAAAGGAAATTTGAGTGGTAGTGAGATTTGAAAGAAAGTGTAAGGTATTGTTGGGAAAAGAGAGATGGATAGAATAAAGTTGAGATTTGAATTTGAAAGGATAGATTTGAAAAGATTTTGAAAATAATGGAATATAGCACAAAAGTTAGTGGGAAAACAAAAACAATTGTTACCAGTACAGTGTGAGTTTCCTGCTTTTGCGCCTGCAAAAAGATTTAACCCTGCATGAACTGTGTTAGTACTATTTATCTGTAAAATAAATAAATAGTATTTGTGAAGTAAAGAACAGTATTTGGCGTTTGCGTAAGAATAAATTCCACTGTAAGCCAAGTTACTGTGTAAGAAAAATTCTGAAAACCAAGTTCTTCATATGTCAGGATATTTTGAAAAAATCCATGTTTATATGAGACTCTTAATTTTCATATTGAAACTTTCCTGAAAAAAGAAGTGGGCAAATTTTGGGGTATAACAGTTGCCCCTATTCAATCTTCTTAAACCTGAAGAGATTGTCTGAAATCTGAGGGTAGAAGATGATTGAATAAATAGATGCCCTGAAAATTTGCACTTACCTTGATCAGCAGAGATGTTGGAAGTTGCATTTGAATGTTGTCTGTGAAATGTTGTTGGCAGATTGAAACATTACCTGAGATGGGCTTTCGGATGCCACCTGGACAATGTGTTGATGGTTTGTTCATCAGAATGAATCTGTTGATTATATCTTGATGAAGGATTTGAAAGTTGATCATTGTGGAACCGTTTGAGGTATCACTTTAGATCTGCAATGTTAGATCGTTCTGGAACCGTCTAAGGTTTCGCCTTAGATCTGCAATGTTAGATCGTTCTGGAACCGTCTGAGGTTTCGCCTTAGATCTGTAATGCTAGATCGTTCTGGAACCGTCTGAGGTTTCGCCTTAGATCTGTAATGCTAGATCGTTCTGGAACCGTCTGAGGTTTCGCCTTAGACTAGCAATGTTAGATGATAAATGAGTTGAGAATGAGAGTTCTTCAGAGTGAATCTTTGGTTTGATTGTATCTGAAAGGACTGCTTGTCTGAATAAGTTTCAGGATGAACACTGCATGTGAGTGAGAACATCTTTGCTGAAGACATCTGTCTACCTGAAAAATCAAGTTAATAATATGCGATGTCTATGATGCATGTATGATATGAGATCCTCGAGCTAGAGGAGAAATATGCAAGTTATGTTGTGTATGAATATGCGTATGATGCATGATTGTGAATGTGAATATGAGTGTGAATGTGATGCATGGTTTATGCAGCTTAGAGCGTGTCAAGCTCCTGATTGGGAAAATAAATCCCAGCTTAGTCGTCAAGAAATGAAGGCATTGTGATTGGGAAAATAAATCCCTGCTAGCCATTTGGAAGTGAAGGCATCGTGGTTGTTGATGATCTTCTGTCTCGCTTGAGTACCCTGGGTTGGGGAAATTCTTTGAGAACCAGGATGTTCTATTGAAGGATCTTTGATTACTGCTCGGGGATGAACAGTAGTTTTGAGAGTTCGGACTGTGACGCCCTTTGGAGTGGGAATGAGGAAGATGCATAATCCTCCGATGCACTATCTGACCAAGTTTGGGTGCGGAGATCACACCTTCTGAAGACAGTAATCTGGAACAACCCTGCTGGGGAATAAGACTTCTTTCGAAAGAAAAATCTTTTTGAGGGATTTGTTGAGGAATGTGTCTCCATTGGGGAAACTTCCTTCTGATGCTGGTTTAGGATAATGTCCAAATAATTGGGACATGTCCGGAATGCTATTCCTGTTTTTCCTGGTAAACATCAATCATATTCAAATGCATATGTTCATTCAAAATATCATTGGGATGCTCGCGTATTCAAAACAGAAAAAATGAAAATGTTAGTTATAAGCTGCATTGATTTTTGAAAAGGTGCCGTGATAGGCGGATTAGTATAGGGAGACAACAATCCTAGAAGTAGGAAATTGTCAGAAAGTTTTGAAAAGTATTTATGAAAAGAAATAGCTATGTGAGAACGATCCAGTCAAGTTTCAATTCTGCTATTGCCAATCTGTCTTCGAGCATCTCATCCCTCACTTGTTGGAGGAAAGTGATTGGACTGATCGGTGTCTTTGAGGTGTTGAACCTTGTCGGTGAGTAGGCAGCTGAGCGGGACATAGTTGTATGCTTTATTCCCTAATTTTTGCCTAGGCTGCCCTTTCAGGTTTTCAGCCTACCGGGATTGTATTTGTTTTGTCTCTAATTTTTGCCTGGATCGCCCTTTCGGGTTTTCAATCCACCGAGACGCTCATTTTTGCCTAAGTTGCCCTTTCAGGTTTTCAACTTAGCGAGCTGTATTTTTTTTTTTTTTAAGCAAAGTACTTTTTGACTATGTCTGCATTCACAGGGTGTGGGAAATCCTCGCCATCCATGGTGGTAAGCAACATGGCACCGCCGGAGAATATTTTCTTGATTATGAATGGTCCCTCGTAGGTGGGGGTCCATTTGCCTCTGGGATCACCTTGTGGTAAGATGATGCGTTTGATAACCAAGCCACCAGTTTGGTATGCTTGACTTTTGACTTTCTTGTTGAATGCTTTGATCATGCGCTTTTGGTATAGCTGGCCATGACAGATAGCTGCAAGTCTTTTCTCATCGATCAAGTGTATTTGGTCGAATCGAGTTTGAATCCAATCGTCTTCGTCTAGATCGGCTTCTTTCATGATCCTTAAGGAAGGAATCTGGATTTCGATTGGGAGAACTGCTTCCATACCGTAGACTAACGAGAATGGAGTTGCCCCTGTTGAAGTACGCGCAGATGTGCGATAACCATGAAGAGCAAAAGGTAACATCTCATGCCAGTCTTTGTAGGTTACTGTCATCTTTTGTATGATTTTCTTGATGTTTTTGTTGGCGGCTTCGACAGCGCCGTTCATCTTTGGTCGATATGGAGAAGAATTATGATGTTTGATCTGGAACTGCGTGCAGAGTTCAGTAATCATTTTGTTGTTTAGATTCGTGCCATTGTCAGTGATGATCCTTTCGGGGATGCCGTACCGACAAATGAGATTGTGCTTGATAAACCTGGCTACCACATTCTTGGTGACAGAAGCATATGAAGCTGCCTCTACCCACTTTGTGAAGTAGTCAATAGCGACCAGGATAAAGCGATGTCCGTTGGAAGCAGTAGGTTTGATTTCTCCAATCATATCAATACCCCACATTGCGAAAGGCCAAGGAGCCGTCAGAACGTTTAATGGAACTGGAGGTACATGCACTTTGTCGGCATATATCTGGCATTTGTGACAAGTTTTGGAATGATGATGGCAATCTGTCTCCATGGTAGACCAGTAGTAACCTGCTCTCAAGATCTTTTTAGCCATTGTATGTCCGTTGGAATGAGTACCGAAGGTACCATTGTGTATGTCTTCCATGATTTGTTCTGCTTCCTTCTTGTTTACGCAACGAAGTAAAGTCGAGTCATGGTTGCGCTTGTACAAAGTTCCATTGCTTAGGAAGAATTTGGAGGCAAATCTCCTTAGAAACTTTCTGTCGTTAATAGATGCCCCTTCAGGGTACTCCTGGGTTTCGAGATACCTTTGTATTTCATGGAACCATGATTTGTCTTCCATTTGTTCGGTATCGATCTCATTGCAATAGGCTGGTTCGTCTTGCCTGTAAATGGTGATCATAGGAGCTTCGTCGTCCCAATTGACTTTGAACATGGATGACATGGTAGCTAAGGCATCAGCTAGTTGATTTTCTTCGCGTGGGATGTGTTCGAAAGTGATCTCCTCGAAGTAAGGAATCAAACTCAACACATGTTCTTTGTATGGAATTAGATTTGGGTGCTTTGTGTCCCATTCCCCTTTGACTTGGTAGATTACCAAGGCCGAGTCTCCGTAGACTTCAAGGAATTTGATTTTTAGATCAATTGCAGCTTTGAGACCCAGAATGCATGCTTCGTATTCGGCTATATTGTTGGTGCAATTGAAACACAATCTGGCGGTGAAGGGTGTATGACCTCCTGTGGGGGAAATGATCACAGCTCCGATGCCATTGCCGAGCGCATTAGAAGCTCCGTCAAAAACCATAGTCCATCGGGATCCTGGTTGTTTGTAGTCATTGACTAGCATAATGTCTTCGTCTGGGAAGTCAAAGTTCAATGCCTGATAATCATCTACTGCTTGATGAGCTAAATGATCAGCTACCACACTTCCTTTGATTGCTTTTTGCGAAGTGTATTGAATGTCATATTCTGTTAGGATCATTTGCCATCTTGCAATCCTTCCAGATAGAGCAGGTTTTTCGAACACGTATTTGATTGGATCCATCTTGGAGATCAGGAAAGTGGTGTGATTTAGCATATACTGTCTTAGTCGGCGAGCCGCCCATGCTAAGGCACAGCAAGTTTTTTCGAGTAGTGAGTATCTTGTTTCACAATCGGTAAACTTTTTGCTAAGATAGTAGATTGCGTGCTCCTTTCGACCGGAATCGTCATGTTGTCCGAGTACACACCCCATTGAATCTTCTAACACAGTTAGGTACATTATCAGAGGTCTGCCTTCCACAGGAGGTAACAAGATTGGCGGTTTTTGAAGGTATTCTTTGATTTTATCAAAGGCTAACTGGCATTTGTCATTCCATCTTTCCACTTGATCTTTCTTCAGTAATTTGAAGATTGGCACACAAGTAGGAGTCATATGGGCAATGAATCTGGCTATGTAGTTTAGACGTCCCAAGAATCCTCTGACTTGTTTCTCGGTACGGGGTATAGGCATTTCTTGAATGGCTTTGACCTTGGCAGGATCAACCTCAATACCTTTACTGCTGACGATGAAACCTAAGAGTTTACCGGATCTTACTCCAAAGGTACACTTGTTCGGGTTCAGTCGCAATCTGTATTTCTTGAGTCTGTCAAAATGACTCAAATGTTCTTCTTCGGTGTTGGATTTTGCGATCATGTCATCGACATACACCTCTATTTCCTGATGAATCATATCATGAAATAGTGTTACCATTGCTCGTTGGTAGGTAGCTCCAGCATTTTTTAGACCAAAGGGCATTACTTTGTAACAAAAGGTTCCCCAGGGAGTTGTGAAGGTTGTTTTTTCCATGTCTTCGGGTGCCATCTTGATTTGATTGTACCCTGAGAATCCGTCCATAAAGGAGAATACCTTGCATTGTGCGGTATTGTCAACTAGTACATCGATGTGCGGTAAAGGGAAATCATCTTTAGGGCTTGCCCGGTTCAGATCTCTGTAGTCTACACACATTCTGACTTTCCCGTCTTTTTTGGGTACAGGCACGATGTTAGCTATCCAAGGAGGATAACTTACAACTTTTAGGAATCCGGCATTGAATTGTTTTTCAACCTCGTCTTTGATCTTTTTTGACATATCAGGCTTACTCCTTCGCAGTCTCTGTTTGACCGGAGTGCTTCCTTCTTTGATTGGCAGGCGATGAACTACAATGTCCGTGTCAAGGCCAGGCATATCTTGATAAGACCAGGCGAATATCTCGGCGTAGTCTTGCAACAATTGAATCAGTCTTTGCTTGACACTGTTTTCTAAGTCAGCCCCAATTCTGACCTCTTTCTTTTCTTCGTCACTGCCCAAGTTGATGACCTCAATCGGCTCCTCATGAGGCTGTATGGCTTTTTCTTCTTGTTCTAGAAGTCTTGCAATTTCTCTTGGCACTTCACAATCTTCCTCACTTTCGTCCTCAGTTTGGTAGATCGGATTTTCAAAGTCATGACGGGCAATAGCAGAGTCGTTATTGACTGGATCCAGCGTGTATGTGAATCTGCATGGTAGATATGTGAGTGTGTATGAAGAGAAAAACATAGCTATTTGAAAGCGAATAAAGAAAGAAAAAGGATCACAAAATTTTGAACATGCAAGCATCCCATGATTTTATTGAATGCACATAATCATGATATGACAAACCCTTTTTATAGAAGGACCGTTGTGCTAAGGCACACGGCTTTCAAGCTCATGGTTCGATTGTTCAGGAACCACTTTTATCTTTGCACAATATACACAAAGAAAACAGGAAATGGCATTTACTCCTGATCAAAGGAGATCACATCCTCTGCTTTCCAGTTGTTCAATCCACCGTTGTTAGCAGGGAGCACCCAGCTGTTCCAGTTGCAGTTGTTCTTTTCGTCTTCCGTAGCATTGATTCCGCTAGTGGGAAAATGCGTAGGTAATTCCTCAGGATAAGTTGGATGATTTGTTGGATATGAGAATCCAGGTGGAGGTCCCTTTATTGGCTGAGCGAGATGCTCGATAAGGCCGTCCCATGCAGTAGGAATGATGTTTTGAATAGAGACTTGTGCATCCTGATAAGGAGTGTACTGTGACAGAAAATAACCTTCGTTGTTTGGCATCTTCCTGGCTTCTTCAAGAGCGAAGTTGTCGTCGTACTGTTCGTCCCATCCAGTCGGGACAATGTCTTTGATGGGAGTTGAAAAGCTCGGAGGAGCGGAATATTTCACCATATAGTCGTATTTGCCGCTGGGTTCTCCTAGCGTGTCCCATACTTCTTTGGGTGGATTTTGATATTGCTGAGTGACGGGACTTGTGATACTTCCGTCATTTTGATTACCCTCTTCTGTTGGAGTAAGATCTTCCAGAGCAATGTAAGAATTCTGAGGTGTGATATACTGGTAGTTGTAACCGTCATTTGGTCCTCCCACAGCATCCCACATTCCCATGGTAATGGGTGGAATTTCGTCTGGATATGGCTGAATGATGTGGTTCAAGTATGTCCCTTCATCATCAATGGCGTTTACTTCTTGGCTGGCGAAGTGTGATATTAACCCTTCAGAGCGAGGATTTTGATCATTCTTTTGATTTTCACCATTATAGCCCAGACCTAGCTTGTCGGACTTGTAGGGTATATCAGGGAGTTGTCCCCATACTGTGCGATCACCCTGTTCAATCATGGCTTTGGCATCTTTGAGAGAAGCCATAGTTGTAGCTGGAGTAGCAGGAATATGCTTGGTGGTAGAGATATCTGGAGATACAACCTCAAAAGCTTGATACGGAGTTTCGATGGATTCGCCCTCCATCTCAACATACTTGTCGTTGCTCAAGTGACTGACCATATATTCTTCTTCGCCATAGACTGTGACAACCTTTCCTTTTACTGGGTATTTTAACTTCTGATGCAGGGTAGAAGTTACAGCGTTTGCCCCATGTATCCAAGGGCGTCCTAGTAAACAGGAGTATGTTGGAAGAACGTCTATTACGGAAAAGATAACATCGAAAGTTTGAGAGCCCACTCTGATTGGGAGCTTAACTTCTCCGTACACCGTTCTTGTTGACCCATCGAAGGCTCTTACAACCACATCACTTGGTTGTAGCACAACTCCTTTGAAGTCAAGTTTTTCCAGTATTACCTTTGGTAACACGTTTAGAGAGGAACCATTGTCTATTAGCACATGAGACAGAGTGGTGCCGTTGCATTCGATAGAGATGTGCAGGGCCTTGTTGTGATTTCTTCCAGCAGGAGTTAGATCCACATCAGAGAAACCAAGACCGTTGGGCACTGTAAGACTGGCGACACAATTCTTAAATTGGTCGATTGGGATTTCTTGAGGCACATGCGCAGCTTGAAGGAACTTCATCAGAGCTTTAGCATGAGCTTCTGAATACTTTAGCAGAGATAGCATTGAGATTTTTGAAGCAGTATGCCCCAGTTGTTCGACGATATTGTAATCACTTTTGCAGATGATTTTCAATATTTCGTCCATTTCTTGCTTTGATGGATCCTCAGCAGTGATCTCTACCGGATTTTGAACTGGTTCGATCAGTGGCTCTTTGCCTCGAGTGTTGATATCTGGAATAGGAATTGGAACCTGGATTGGACTAGCAGCAATATTTGGAGAAATTTCTGGTGAAAAGATTCTTCCACTTCTCGTGATCTTGCTAGTGCCTGCAATGTTACTTACAGCTGAAGTAGTTAGTGTTGCGTCCTCTTTAGTCGAGGGATCCTGCTTAACTCCATGAATGTAAACATTAGTGTCATATCCCCATGGGACAGCTTTGTCTGAGGAGTATGGAAATGGAGTTGGTCTAGCAATGACCACTGATGCCACTTTGAGTGTAGCAGAAAGTTTGAATGGAGCCTTGGTAGAGATTCTGAATGGTAAGCTGGAGATCACTGAGACGTCTTCCATTCTTATCCCGTTGGCAAAGACTTTGCCCAACATGTCCATAGAAGGGAGCCTCTCAAACATAATGATACGGCGATCCATGTATTTTTGAATTCCCATCTTTAGATTTTCACAACCATTGGGTTGGCGTGAGCAATAAAAGCAGTCGGGATCACAACCTGGAAAGTAACCAGCTTGGATGAACTTTCTTTTGACTTCGAGGAGTGGAATTGATACTTCGTTCACATCATAAATGTAAACTGTGTCTATGATAGCATTAACAGTTTTGTCATGCTTTGGCATAGGTGCTGTGATGACATTTGGAGTTTCTGGAGGATCGAACTCAATTTCTCCAGCATCTATCATGTCTTGGATTTTGTTTTTCAGGGCCCAGCAGTGATCTGCGTCATGTCCTGGACAGTTTGAATGATAGGCACATGTTGCATCAGGGCGATAATTCAGAGAAGAAGTATTGACATTCTTCGGAGGACCCCTTAATGTGATCAGATCCGCTTTAAGCAAGTGCTGCAATGCCTGAGAGATTGGCATGTTGATTTTGGTGAAAGTTCTTCTTGGTGCATCTGGTCGATGCGTATATTTTGGCTGTTGATCTTTTTGAGGTGCAGATGCGGAGATCATAACTGCCCCTACAGATTGATGCTGATCACTTTTGTGACTTGTCTGAATTTGCGCTGTATTGACCTCATTTCTGATGGGCCTTTTTGTAGTACCAGAGGAGGATCCTACTTGAATTTTTCCATTTCGAATGCCGCTTTCGACACGTTCTCCGGTTAGTATCAAGTCAGTGAAACCTGATGATGAACTTCCCAGCAAATGGCTATAGAAAGGGCCAGTTAAAGTGCCCATGAACATGTCGACTAGTTCGCGATCAGATAAGGGTGGTTGAACCCTTCCAGCCATATCTCTCCACTTTTGTGCATATTCTTTGAAACTTTCTTTTGGTCCCATAGACATGCCTCGCAATTGAGTACGAGTGGGTGTAAGATCAGCATTGTATTGGTACTGTTTGTAAAAAGCAGCAGCTAATTCTTCCCAAGTATGAACCTTGGTATTTTCTAGCTGGTAGTACCATTCGAGTTGTGTACCCGACAGACTTTCTTGGAAAAAGTGAATCCACAATTTGTTATCTGTTGTATGAGGTTGTATCTTCCTCACATAAGATCTCAAATGTAGTTTTGGACAAGAAACTCCATCATACTTTGCAAAGGTTGGAACTTTGAATTTTGGAGGGATGACAACATCCGACACGAGTCCCAGATCATTGAAATCTAAGCCAGGTATTTTTTGTATTTCCATAGCTTTCATACGATCCTCCAACTGTTGGTATTTGTCATCATCCTGTTCGTCTCCAGAATGATCTTCTTCTTCATTTGAAGAGAGAGAGGGTTTAGCAGAACCCTGGTTGCTTTGATTATCTTCTTGTTCACCATCACCGACTGTTTCAGGGATTGGTGGCTTTTTGATCTTTTTGACAGGGATCTTGATCTTCCTTCTCAGGTAACTCAAGCCTGCAGATTCTTTGGGCTTCTTCTTCTTCTTGAGTATCAGGGCTTTCAGCTCTTGTTGCCCCTTTGCCAGTTCCAGAATTGCCACTTGAACTTGGGCATTCTGTACTTCGAGATTCTTGATGCTTGCCTCAGATTCCATCTCTTCTGACTGAAATAAACAGCGAAGAGATGAGAAACCCGTCATGAGAACCTGTTATGAAATGTGTATGACTGGATGCCATGTATGCAATGTGTATGCAATGTATATGAATGCAATGTATGAAATGCAATGTGTATGCAATGCATGTGAATGCATGTGTGCAATGTTTTCAAGGATCATAGAGTCTAGATTTGTTAAAGAAGCAACAAACGTTAGTTAATCAATTTATTCTTTTTTCTTTGCCTCATTTGGGCTTACAAGACAGAAAATAAAATAAATGATCTTTCAGGTCTCCCGTGGGCGCTTTTTCTTTGTCCCCAGGAATGCGTTGATTCTTTGTTCTTCTTGAAGCTGTCTGGTGAGCTCGAATAGCCTTCTCTCATAGTCCTGACAGTGTTCTTTGAAGGTGTCTCTTTCCTCTTTGAGTTGAACCCAGGATTTTTGCAACTCTTCCAAGTCAGTTGGCATATCCGGGTGTAGAATAATTTGAGGTTCGTAACCTTCGACTTCTGATAGTCACAGGTAGAACAGCGGGATAGGGCATCATGAGTTTTTGAGCATGAGTACGCACCCATCTGAGGTAAAGTTCCATAGGAATAGAATTCCATTGCCCCAGAGTTTTGCTTTTTATTCTATAGACACTGTCCCAAGCCTGTATGAATCTTCGTCGGTGTCTGTGAGAATCATTCTCGTAATCAAACACAATGCCACGGATAATCATGTCATGAGGACCGTTGCTTCTTGCATATCCGAATTGGCGTAGAGCTAGAGAGGGATTGTAAGTGATACCTCCTTTAATGCCAAGGAGTGGCACGTTAGGGTATTCTCCACAATGATCAATGATAGTAATGTCTCTTTGAAAGAAGTTGTTCCATCGGATATCTGAATGAGATAAAGACATGATTCTGTAAGACCATTGTGCTCTTTGTTCATTTCTCAGTACTGATCGGGGGAAGATGACATGTAAACCACCTAGCCAGCAGTGGTATACAGCACATGAGAGTTCCTCGCTTCTTCGTGGTACGAGTGTGTAGAGAGTGTAGGATGTCTCCCAGCAATGTTGGTACCCCACCGGGTTGCGAATTAGGAAAAGGTTGATGATGTGTACACTTATGAACTGGTCGGAATTAGGGAACAAAACCAACCCATAGATCAAAAGAGCCATAACTTCTTCAAAAGCTGGATAACTTTTGTTTTCTAGCAGTAGTCGAGCCTTTTCCAGTAAGAATTTGGCAAGCAAACCCTCAACTCCACTCTTTGTTTCCCAATTGGATTTGATTTCTGACTTTTGCAGATGTAAAGCAGCAGCAATGACTTCAGGTTTTGGTTTTCTTTCTAAACCAAGTGAAAGGTAATTGATCTCGGATTGGTAATCCAATTAATTCAGAGAATTCTTCCAAAGTGGGTACCAACTGGTAATCAGGAAATGTGAAGCAATGAATGTTCAGGGTCGAAGAACTGGAACAGGACCCGTATCATGTCTTCTTCAAACTTTGAGGTAACCAAATGGAGTAGGTGACCATGCTTTTCAGTGAATTGAGCATTCCTGGGGAATTCTGCTACCAAGACTTTGAGTTCAGATGGCACCGTTGAGATATTGATTCGGATGTAATCTCTGGTGGCGGGAGCCATTACCTGCAAAAAACAAAAAGTAAACTCTTTGATCCTTGAAATGTGTAGTGAAAAATGATGTGTTTATGATGCAAACCATGTGGCACACAAAAACAAATCAAACAATAGCCTTAGGTTTAAAGGCTTGCATGAGGTTGATAGGTGATACCCTCCCCTCTGAAGTTGAGTTGGTTGAAAACCTGTCCTAGAATAGTATTCGGGTTCTATGATCCTTGGAGACAACATCTCAATACGGCGCTCGGACGGCCGATCAAGAATATTCCTCGAGGATAACTAACTTCGATCAATTTCAAAGCTAGCCACTGTAAAAGGCCACAAGTCAAGTTCAACTAAAAGGTTCTAAGACAAATTAGTGTTTAATGACACTTCGGAAGCCTAATATACTCCTTGATCGCTTTCAAGGGACATCAGTATAAACCAAAGTATCACACTAACGATGACTACCAGATCAACCGTATCGGTACATGCCGTACAGTTTTCCTTGGTCTATTGTCATATACTTAAGGTATCTCGAGATTCGGGGTTAGAATCTTTCACACAAGCAAAGTACCCAAGCAAACCTGTGAAAAGTAAAGCAATCAGATCAAACAATTGAAAACATCGAAATGATCTATACTCTAAAGGTAACCCCCTTTTGAAAACATTTTGAATTTTGTATTCCCCAGCAGAGTCGCCAGTTCTGTGGACCGTCCTTTCGGGCCATACCCCTCCGTGGGTGGGATACGTGAACTGACTCTTTTTTGTCGATCGGACGCTTTCGCGTCACTTTTGAAAAAGTTTACAGAGTCGCCACCGACCTTTTATTTTATCCAATGAAGGAAAGGTTTATAAAAGAAACAGAAAAAAGACCTTTGAGAGATTCTGGGTAAGGGGGTAGGTTATACAAAGGGAAGGTGTTTAGCACCCTTTGTATCCATGGTTATCCATGGGCCTCTTTAGTTTGCTTAGCTCATTTGCTTTACTTTTCAATTGATTCGGAATGCTTTACCTGTGTTTTTTGAAATACCTTTGCAAATAGAATTTGTAATGATCCCTTGTGCGGATATATACAAATGCTTGTTTATCTTTCGAAAGATGTTTTGAAAAGATCGTTAATTTTGTAATGATCCGTGTTTGGATGTATACAAAATATTGTCTTTTGGAAAATTCGTTTTAAAAAAAAAACAACAGTGTATGAGAATTTTGTTTGTTTTGATTTTGAGCAAGCAAACTAGGAGGTCTACCCTGAGTTAGGAGGTCTTTATCCTTGTTCCCTTTAAAAATCTATCCATTCGTCGGATATAAACAAAAGGTTCGATTTTGTACTCGAAACAGTAGAAATGTAACTTTGATTTTGAAAAGAGTGAAAAGGGGTTACCCTAGGAGGTGCAATTGTGATTGTGATTGAATTCAGATATTTATCTTTGAAGTTAGTGATCTGACGGTTCAGTTTTATCTTTGACATACACGCAGTTTATATGGGTGCTGGAAATTAAAATGCGGAAATGTAAAGTGCAGAAAGTAAATCTACGCTATTACATCGATTGTGCGGGAAATGTAAACTAGCCTATTTACATGAATTTGACATCCTATACATTTATCTAGGAATTTTAAATTGCAAGAAATAAAAGGCATATTTTTGTATTTTTGTGATTTATTTTAAATATAATTAATGCATTATTAATTAATTTAAAATAAAGAAAAGATGGAAATATGATTAAACCTAGCAAATAAGTTTAAAAAATATGTATAACAAACATGTTTGTTAATTGATTTTTAGAACAAAAACTAATTTTTTTGGAATTTTTTTGAAATTTGTTTTTGGATATTTTAAGTTAATCAAAACATAATTATGCAAATAATTACACAAATAATTAAAACTTAAAGATAAAAATTATCCTAAATATGTACAAAATTAGTTTATGATATATAAACAATATTTAACACAAAGAACAATTTTTTTTTATGATTTTTTGACTAATTAAAATAATTAATAAGCAAATATACAAATACATACTAATTAATTATGGAAAAATATTGAAATTTTGAAGAAAAATAAAATATTTTTGTTTCATAAAATAATATATTATTTTAGAAGTTTAAAATATTTTTTGTGGAATTTTTTGGAAGTTTTTAACTATTTTTAATTAATTTATGCAATAGAAACTAAAATAAAAATAGAAAATAAAATTAAAAATATAAGGATACTGATCTGGTGTGGCAAGTTGAATGAAGGAGCATGGTGTAGCTTGCATGTGTGAGGCGTTGGATTGGAGATTGAGATTGATCCAAGGGCACAGATTTGTAGGTCACATGAAGCACATGATGGTAAAAGCAAGGCATGGAATCCAAGTGGGAGACCAAAGTCTTTGACAGGGGCCCACGCTCGCCAGCATGGGACCAATGCGAATACAGATTTGAGGGAAGGGCCACCTTGGCGCGCTGAAAAGTTGACAGACGAACCACGCTTGGACGCGTGGTCGTCTTCAAACCTCCAGTCCCAGTGCACTTTTTTCAGCTTCAAATAGCGGGGGTTTTTAACCTCCCTCTATTTGGACGATGCAAAAACGTTCCAGTTTTCGGTAACAACCTATGAACCTGCAAAAAATACGACGTTAGCAACATATGAAACACAGTGACCCAAGATCCACTAATTATGAGTGTCCTGAATCCAAATATGTCATTTGTTTCGTAAGGTTTGAAGCTCCTAGCTATAGGATACGAAGAAGATGAAGCTATAAACACTCATGGAGCTCGTATGTTAATGGCATGGATGCCTGATCCTCACGTTGGAACACTCCCATGCTAAGGCCCAGATCACACATGCATAGGTCCCCATAAGGATGTTAGGGTGGTTAGTTTGCAGTGAAGTTAGTTGCATATACAAAAACGAAAATAAAACTCATGATGTACATGAAGAGCTATTATAGTGCTTTATACGACTCTCATATGTCTATATTTAGAGCTCAATCTTACTCTATAATGTTTGAGGAGATGATTAGAAGTGCTTGGTATTGGTATTGATATTGATTGGAAATTTGAATTTGGAAAATTACAAAGTATGGATGCAAATTTTGAGAATTTTTGTGATATTTCTTGCTATACTCTTGCCCTATTTCGTCGTGTCTCCCCCTTCTTGCTGAAGTATGATGCTTCTTTTATAGCCCAAAGGTTGCTTGGAACTCAAGCTAAGAAGCTTTGTTGTCTTTGTTGAAAGTTTGATTTTTAAAATATTAAAAATCTTTGAATTGTTGACCAAGCTTGACTCCATT
This sequence comes from Vicia villosa, assembly GCF_029867415.1. NCBI lineage: Eukaryota > Viridiplantae > Streptophyta > Magnoliopsida > Fabales > Fabaceae > Vicia > Vicia villosa. The sequence continues at coordinate 76,256,130 of NC_081185.1, read as the reverse complement.
CAATGCTCTTATCTTGCTCTTCAATTTCTCTGCAGAAAAAATGAAGACTTCCTTGAAGTGAGTCATACTTGGAGGCCAAGCCAACCATTATCCATGCAATTTTCCTTTTAATTTTAATCTTAAAGTAAGATAAAATTATGTCAAAAAATGGCCAATAAAGATGTGGGCTTTGTCTTGGTCGTGGGAGGCCCATAGTAACATGGCAAAGATGTTTGGACCATAAAAACTTGGGCATCTTTTGGAAAAAAAAACATTTTTGAGCAATGTTGATTTCATGCATTTTCCCAAAATTTAGCCAACTTCAACAAGGTGTAAATCCCTCAATTTTTGTCATATGAAGGAGATCTTGCACTTTTTGGAAACCTCAAAGAGTCCTCTAACCAATGTCTTTGGTCTCATATCAAAATGATT